>NC_134353.1:358970924-359063424 GCF_048569485.1 Anomaloglossus baeobatrachus
GCTGTGCCTCAGCCTGTGGAGCTGGACGACTGCTGGCGGATGAGCCGGGGCACTGTGCAGTGCCAAGTGTGGACCAGTGCGGGCGGAGGAGCGCTCACCATGATGAAGGATCCGCTATTGCAGGGCTCTGCTGCCGTGCTCCCCGGCGCCTCGCTACAGAGAGCCTGCAAGTTCCTGGTGCTGTACTGCACCCTGCACCTCAGCATTACGGTGCTGTACTACGTGTTCGGCGGGGAGACGACCTTCATCACTGAGCACCAGCAGTTCCGCCAGAAAGTGAACTCTTCTGCTGGCCCCCTGGTCTCTGTGCTGGCCACAGCAGAGCACTATGCCAGCCTCGCGACCACCAGCAGAGCCCCCGCCGTGGAGCTAGCGGACTGCCCGGACACCTCTCCGCTCCTAGGTAAGCAGAGGGGGCGCTACACACTGTATGCTAATGTGTGTGCCATGTCCTGGGGTCAGAGGGCACATAGGCAGAGGGGGCGCTACACACTGTATGCTAATGTGTGTGCCATGTCCTGGGGTCAGAGGGCACATAGGCAGAGGGGGCCCTACACACTGTATGCTAATGTGTGTGCCCTGTCCTGGGGTCAGAGGGCACATAGGCAGAGGGGGCGCTACACACTGTATGCTAATGTGTGTGCCATGTCCTGGGGTCAGAGGGCACATAGGCAGAGGGGGCGCTACACACTGTATGCTAATGTGTGTGCCATGTCCTGGGGTCAGAGGGCACATAGGCAGAGGGGACCCTACACACTGTATGCTAATGTGTGTGCCATGTCCTGGGGTCAGAGGGCACATAGGCAGAGGGGACCCTACACACTGTATGCTAATGTGTGTGCCAGAGACAGTGCTCCCCCATGTCCTGGGGTCAGAGGGCACATAGGCAGAGGGGACCCTACACACTGTATGCTAATGTGTGTGCCAGAGACAGTGCTCCCCCATGTCCTGGGGGCAGAGGGCACATAGGCAGAGGGGGCGCTACACACTGTATGCTAATGTGTGTGCCAGAGACAGTGCTCCCCCATGTCCTGGGGTCAGAGGGCACATAGGCAGAGGGGGCGCTACACACTGTATGCTAATGTGTGTGCCATGTCCTGGGGGCAGAGGGCACATAAGCAGAGGGGGCGCTACACACTGTATGCTAATGTGTGTGCCAGAGATAGTGCTCCCCCATGTCCTGGGGGCAGAGGGCACATAGGCAGAGGGGGCGCTACACACTGTATGCTAATGTGTGTGCCAGAGACAGTGCTCCCCCATGTCCTGGGGGCAGAGGGGGCGCTACACACTGTATGCTAATGTGTGTGCCGTGTCCTGGGGTCAGAGGGCACATAGGCAGAGGCGACCCTACACACTGTATGCTAATGTGTGTGCCAGTGCTCCCCCATGTCCTGGGGTCAGAGGGCACATAGGCAGAGAGAACCCTAAACACTGTATAGCTAATGTGTGTGCCAGAGCTCACCCGTGTCCTGGGGTCAGAGGGCACATAGGCAGAGGGGGCGCTACACACAGCTGTGTATATGGCTGTGTGTGCCAGGGACAGTGCTCACCCATGTCCTGGGTGCAGAGGGCACATAGGCAGAGGGGACCCTATACACAGCTGTGTATATGGCTAATGTGTGTGCCAGGGACAGTGCTCACCCATGTCCTGGGGTCAGAGGGCACATAGGCAGAGAGAACCCTACACACTGTATGGCTAATGTGTGTGCCAGTGCTCCCCCATGTCCTGGGGACAGAGGGCACATAGGCAGAAGGGACCCTATACACTGTATGCTAATGTGTATGTCAGAGGCAGTGCTCACCCATGTCCTAGGGGCAGAGGGGACCCTACACACTGCTGTTAGACACTTCCAGGGGCCTGAGCCTGGGTGGCTCCCAATCCAACATGCCTATATGGCTAATGTGTGTGCCAGTGATCACCCATGTCCTGGGCTCAGTAGGCACATGGGCAGAGAGGGGACCCTACACACAGCTGTTAGACACCCTGGCACTGATCACCTCCAGGGGACCAGAACCTTGGTGGCTCCCAATCCAACATGCCCATATGTCCAATGTGTGTGTCAGACATTGATCACCCATGTCCTGGGATTCAAGGTCACATGGACTTAGGCGACCCTTCACACAGATGTTAAGACCTCCAGGGGACCTGAGCCTGGGTAGCTCCCAATCCAACATGCCTAGATGGCTAATGTGTGTGTGTGTGATCACCCATGTCCTGGGGTCAGAGGGCACAGGAATCCAATGCCCCCACAGGGATTATTACCCTTTAATGGCCAACATAGACTGAGCTGTGTCACATTGAAATCCTTCATGCTTGGATAGCGTAAACAGTTATCTAAGCATCTTTTTCATTCCACTTGCTGGGTAAAAATGTGGCTAATCCAGTCTGTCATGTAAAGCTTGTCAATCATACGCCAGGAGCTACTTGTATTGTTTCGTTGTGTACCTTTAGGATATAGAATACGGTAATATTTATTAAGTGCATGAATTTTGGGCTAAAAATAAATACATTTGTAATTAGGCTTTGCTAAAAAAATGTCACTGTTTGCATTATGTAGCCTCTGTATTCCATCTATTGTTGGCTGTAGTTTACTATAGAGTTAACTGAGAATTAATCAGTGAGCTAATTCTGGGAGGTTTGTAACGCCAAGGCTACATTCACATGTCCTGTAATCATGCATTAGAACGGATCCAGTAGCAATCTATTGGCAAAAAAGTTGTGTAAACAGATCCGTTTTTTTAAACATAAGTCTATGGAACACAGATCCGATAAGTGATCGCTATTTAGCCATCTGTTATTCTTACATTTGGAAAGGATCTGGGTTTTTTTTCTTACTGGATCAGTTTCAAATGGAAGATAAAATAGTAATTCGTTAATGGATCCATTTTCCATAGACTTCAATGTTAAAAAAAACGGATCCAGCTGAAATCAATTACTTAAACGGACAAAAAACTTTGTCTCCACAACTTTTTTCCCAATGGATTGTTGCTGGATCCGTCCTACCGGATGATTACTGGACACGTGAACTTGGCCCTATCTTTCTGTTTCTGATCTGTCTCAGCTGGATTCTGACCTCAGACCACATAGAAACTGAATGTGCAGGGAAACAAGGAAACAAAAAGCCTGGAAAAGCCAAAGGGGGAAACATGTTCAAGCAGCCCGATAGCCATAAAGATTTTTGGTCCGAAACGCACATAAAGTCTCCAAAAGTGGACAACCCCTTTAAATATATGATTTTAGGGTGTGCTACGGATTGTTTTTCACGTCACTTATGTGCTGCGTATGTAATGCTTTGTAAGGGCATGGGTCACCCTCGGAGGTTGTGCCGCAGTTCCTGGTTTAGTTGTCATTTGACGTTTAACCCCTTAAGGACCATGAGGGTTATTTATTCAGTCACACTGGGGGCAGTTCCAAACCTAAAGGGCCTATATATCCCTTGCTTCACACACTGCGTTTTTTCTGCAGCCAAAAGCAGTAAAAAAGCTGCTTACAGAAAGCAGGTTTTGCTGTTTTTTTGTTGTTTGTTTTTTTTTTTTGGGGGAGGGGGCTGTGTTTCTGCTGTGCCATTTGTCTACAGTACATGCTAAAATAAAAGTTTTGTTCACCATAGAAGCAGCATACACGTTTTTACACTTTCTCATTGCTTTTAATGGTGAAAAAGAGATATTCTTCAATTTTGTATAGCCGAGGAATACATAAGGTGATCGAAGAGGAGCGATCACATCCCAGACCTCAGCATCTCTCCTTGCCTCATAAGATTGACCGCATCAGACAGGTTTTACGAGTTTGTCTTGTTACCATGAACTGAGCGGAGCACATAGCATGGCGTGTCAGAAATCCATTCACACAGTCATCTGCTCCCCCAGATGTGTGAGGGTAACATGGTTGTTGCAGGGTGGTAAATTCTTGAAAAAAAATTACTTTGTAAAAACTGCTACTACTGAAATTGTACAAAGTCTGCTTCCTCATTCCTGCTATACATTAACGGAATATCATTGGTATAGTTTGTCACTCATCGGTGGCAACATTTGCATAATCTTTCTACCAGCCAAGCAATGTAATTAGTTTTAATTTGGTGACGCCAAAGCTTCTGATGGGTTCCCATTAGAGTATGTTCACACAGATGCTTTTGATATCTGGTAATTGGCTACAGATTTCATGTAACTATTAATGATGAGTGAGCACTACCATGCTCAGGTGCTTGGTACTTCGTAACAAGTAGTGATGAGCGAGCGCTACCATGCTTGGCTGCTTGGTACTCGTAACGAGTAGTGATGGGCGAGCACTACCATGCTCAGGTGCTTGGTACTCGTAACGAGTAGTGATGAGCGAGCACTACCATGCTTGGCTGCTCGGTACTTGTAATGACTAATGATGAGCGAGCACTGCTATGTTCTGTTGCTCAGTACTAATAACAACTAGTGAAGAGCGAGCACTACCATGTTCGATCATTCAGTACTTGTAACGAACAATTGGACACTTAGATGGGCTCGATTCAAGTACCAAGCATAATGGAAGTCAAAGTGGAACCCAAGCACTTTTCCCGAAGATGTTCTCGAGTTCCCCATTGACTTCCATTATGCTCGGTACTTGAGTCGAGGCCCATCCGAGCGTCCAACTGTTCCTTACGAGTACCGAGCACCCGAACATGGTAGTGTTCGCCCATCACTAGTCGTTGCGAGCGCCCATCACTAGTCGTTGCGAGTACTGAGCATGGTAGTGTTCGCCCATCACTAGTCGTTGCGAGCGCCCATCACTAGTCGTTGCGAGTACTGAGCATGGTAGTGTTCGCCCATCACTAGTCGTTGCGAGTACTGAGCATGGTAGTGTTCGCCCATCACTAGTCGTTGCGAGTACTGAGCATGGTAGTGCTTGCTCATCGCTAATGACCAGGAGGCTTGCGGGAGATGCAGCCCTGATCTGGGAAGGGAGTATCTTTAGATTTTTTTTTTATTTATTTTTTTTTGACACTCCCTGAGCCAAATAATAAGGGGACAATCTCTTTATGAGGACATGTTCACATAAGAATAATGTGATATTCAGAAATCTGTGTGTCACAGTCCAAAACTCAGGATTTTATTTAGGTGTTTCAGACTTCGGGGGGAGCTGAACACAAATGCACAATTTTCAGATACAGTATTAAAACTATGTATCATTTCCTTTACACTTCACAAATACTAATTAGTTTATGTCATGGGTGTAGCGTGAAAAAATATGTAAAAGTTCACAGGGTATGAATACTTTCAAGGCACTGGACTTGCAATGTGGATTTCAACCTTCATGTTAAAAGATTTGAAAATTTTCATCTAAAAATTCACATCACAGGTCAACTCCCATACATAAAAATTCCAAAGCACGTATATAAGATTTGTTAATGGCTCATTCACATTCTTGTTATTGGTTTGTTGCCTCGTTTAAGGGAAGCTAGTTGCCAGGTTTTCACCATATAAAGTACAGTTACCGTACCGTATAACGTCGTCTGAAGGTGCAATAAAAGTTCTTTTTTGGGAGCTATAGAGGGGAGCAAATGATAAAATGTAACTTTTATTTCTGTTTCTCTAAAAAGGGAAAAGACCCTGTCTTTATTAAAAACTGCCAAAAAGAGGGTATGAAAATGTACCGCCCCTAGAGCGCTACAAAGAGAAAGGGGCCCATACACCCCACTAGCTGGCATAAACAAACAAACATAAAGACTGGTTACTAATGGCAACCACACCAAGGGCGCTTGATTAAATCGGTATGAACAATACTCCAGACTGCAGGGTCACTCCACCCTAGCAATGCCTATTTCCCAGAACATGCCGTACCATACCCTTATGTGAACAAATACAGGGAATGGATGCACTTAACAGCTATATCAGTGCTGAATCAAAGCCCAAAGGGACAAGACAACAGGGTAAAAAAACAAGGCCCCATTGTATCCTTGTCTGGTTTAAATAAATGGAACAGTCTCACCCATATAAGTGTGTTCAAATTCCATACAGACAGTTTGCCACCATTAACGGCGTATCCACGGATACTTCCACTCTGGATCCGGGACCCCTTCTGAAGTGACAAAATTGCTGTTACAATCCCCAATCCTCCTTCTCCCGACGCGTTTCCTATAAACTTATTCTTCAGGGGAGTTATTATAAGGAGATGCAGGTTTTGGTGAGAAACCTCACAGGGTTCACTATAAAGAGAAAAAAAGGGGACAAAGCCGAGGGGTCACAATCATAATACCCCTATGAACGTCCGATTCCCAGAGAAAACTGAAAAAGAGTAAGCGGCTTACCGGATGGTGACAGCTGGGATCCTTTTCGCTGTACACCTCTGTCCATAAACACACAGGTTTAAATGGATACCGCTTACCCGCCGGCGTCTGACATCACTTCCGCTTGCGTCTCCACCGCTTCCGCTCAATGGAACGCAGCGGTGGAACGCAAGGTCTCACATGAAGTTACGTCACATCCGCCCGGCGCACACAAAGCACCTACACGGTAGGATGTTTTGAATGAGACGCTGACGCGTCAGCTGACCCGCCTCCTCGCCGCACATGGACAGCTCACTAATCACGCATGCGCTTAGTCTATATGTACGGACAACAATTGCTTATCTGCTCTTAGAACATATAGCAGACAGCGGGGCATGGGTCAGAAGTACCAGATGATATGTACAGGTTACCTGCCAACTACAATCATGAAACTAGATATTCAGACAGAACTCCCAGAGAAATAAAAGGAGGGTTCTTATTTATGAAAAAACAACTAAAATGCCAAATTCACAGATGAAGATAGATGGCCATAAGAGAGACTGGAGAGGCAAAAAATGTCAAAAATTGTCAAAAAGATGACCTCAGGACCAGATACAGGGGCAGCAGGGGACTGGAAGCTCGACAGTTGAAAAAGAGGAGAGAGAAATATCTAACACTCCACCACCACTCAGGCTGACTATCCCCGCTCAACCTACCTACCTGCGGAGGTCGGCACCCTAAAAGTACGGTGGTTGGCGCCCCCGCTCGTACGATGACTCTCCCTCCTAACTAACAATGATCCCTACAGCTACAAAAAGGGTGCAAAAGATATAGATTCATTTAGACCATTGGGAAAAACTGTATTGAGCCGAAAGATCCATCTACACTCTCTCTGAAGAATTTTCTTATTCCAATCGCCCCCTCGCTTCAGTGGTGGAACAACATCAATGCCCTGAAAGACAACATGGCCGGTTTCGCCCCCATGAAAGGAGTTCACATGCTTAGCCAAAGGGGTATCATTCCCCAATCTGATGTCCCTAAGGTGTTCTCCCACACGCCTTCTAAATTCTCTTTTGGTTTTGCCTATATACTCTTGTCCACAAGAGCAGGTGGCCTTATAGACAACCCCTTTAGTTCGGCAATTGACAAAACAACGAATCTCATACTCCTTCCCTGTATTTCTACTCCAGAATTTATTCCCTACTTGTACCGCACTACAAGCCACACAACCATTACAGCGAAAGCACCCCTTTAGATTGCTCCTGAGCCAGTCGCAACCCGTGCCTTTCCTGTCAAAAAAATGGCTGTGTGTCAACCTATCCTGTAAAGATCTAGCCTTTCTGTAGGTTATCTGCGGTTTTTCAGAAACAAATTTCCCAATGTCAGAGTCCATCTTTAGGATCGACCAATGCCTCTCCAATATCTCTCTCATGGCCCCTGAACCATTGTTGAATGTGGTGATGAAGCGTACCATCTCTGCCGCATCCTCCACTTTCGGTGCAGGATACAGGAGAGTCGGTCTTCCAACTCCACTGACTTCTTTACGTGCCTGCCTGACAATCTTACTCGGGTAGCCCCTCTCACGGAATCTGCCCTCCAGATCGTCAAACTGTAGTTTACATTTCTCCTCATTAGAGCAGTTTCTCTTTATTCTGGAGAATTGTCCCTTAGGAATACCCTTTTTCAAGGTGAATGGATGGGCGCTCTCCCACCTTAGTAGGGAGTTAGTCGCTGTCTCCTTACGGTGGGTGCTGGTGACAATATTCCCTCCCTCAGATTTCTCAATTAAGACATCCAAGAATGGTAGTCTTGAGCTATTAACCTCAAAGGTGAAGAATAAGCCAAGATTGTTCATGTTCAGCTTCCCTACCATTTGCGACAGTTCAAGCTCTGACCCCCTCCACAGGATAAAGATGTCATCAATAAATCTGCACCAAAGCAGAATTTTATCCGTGGGGAGGTCAGAGTCGTCGCCAAACACCAGTGTCTCCTCCCACCAGCCCAGGAGCAGATTTGCGTACGATGGCGCACAAGGGCTGCCCATCGCAGTGCCCCTGAGCTGGTGGTAGAGTTGATTTCCAAAAGTAAACACGTTGCGTGTGAGGCAAAATTCCAGGATCTCCAAGAGAAAGGCATTATGTTCATGGAATTGCCTGCCCCTGCCGTTGAGAAAATGTGCCACAGCTCTAAGACCCAGATCATGTCTGATGGAGGAATACAATGATTCAACGTCAATGCTGGCTAGTATCACGTTCTCTTCAAGGGTGATGTCTTCAAGTTTTTTCAGGAGATCAGTTGTGTCCCTCAAGTAAGAATTAAGGGAAATGACAAAGGGTTTAAGGAGTTCATCCAGATATATTCCTAGATTCTGAGTCAAACTATCCACTCCCGACACTATCGGCCTCCCCTTAAGTGGATTTGTTCCTTTATGTATCTTAGGAAGACAATAAAAGGTTGGGGTCACCGGAAATCTCGGGAGTAGAAACTCAAATTCTCCTTTGTCAATCAGACCAGATCCCTTTGCTCTCACAAGGATGTCTCTTAATTCACCCAAGAAAACCCTCGTCGGGTTAACGGCAAGTTTGCCGTAACTCTCTACGTCGTTCAAGATGTTCAGGCACATATTCTTATAGTCATCCACATTCAACAAAACAACATTACCGCCTTTATCCGATTTTTTTATGACTAAATCAGGGGAACGCTCCAACGACAACAGACCCCCCATCTCACTTTTGGAGAGATTGAAGTCGCGGGAGCGGCCAACCTGAAGATTTTCAAGATCACGGGTGACAAGGTTACAAAAGATATCAATCGAACCCACATCACTCAGTGGCGGCGGCATCTTATCGCTCTTCTTTTTAAGGCCTGTAAAAGGACCAAGGCCACTCATGTTAGGATCAACTTCACCAATTTCATACAGTAGTCTCACGTCCTCCAAAAAGTCTTCAGAAATACCCAACTCGGCACTCTGTTTTTTGTTTTCTTTGACATAAAACTTTTTCCATTTTAATTTACGGATAAAAAGATTCAGATCTTTTACCCCTTCAAATTTGTCAAAATCGGATGTGGGTACAAACCCCAAGCCCTTACTCAGAACTGATCTTTCTGCTTCAGTAAGGTTATGACTTGACAAATTAATCACTTGGGTTGACCCGGTGGTGGAATATTGCTTTGTCGTTGTTTGTTTCTGAGGGAGTAATGTGTTTGCTCTAAAAAACGGAAATTACCCCGTCCTTTCCCCTTATTTTTCCCTTTACCACGAAAAGCAGTATTCCTACCTTCCACATCCGATACTTCCGTATCAGTAGAGGTGCTTTCAGGCTCGCTCTGTCTGACGGGTCTATTGGAGAAGAAAGTATAGGCTTTATTGTCTCTAAACTCCTGCAAATCTCTAACATAGAACTTATGCTTTTTTTCTTTAAGATGATATTGGAACTTTTCGATGGTATTCTGCAGCGTCACTTCTTTTGCCGCAAATTCACTATCACCTGAAAATTTCTTTGTTATATCAACCTGTTCCTTTAAAGCTAATTCTAAATTTGCTAGGTTTCTCCGTTCCTCCTCCAGCAGACACGTCATTAGTCTGAGCGAGCACTCAGTCACCTCCCTCTCCCATTTGAGCGCTAGTTCTGGGCTTTTATACCTAAAACCAGGTACGAGAGAGATCCGTAAATATCTGGGGACAATTTTCTCCCTCAAATAATTTTCGAGCGACTGAACTTCCCACCATGAGGTGGTCCGCTCCCTATAAATCCTGGTCAGATCATTAAAGGCGCCATTAAGAGTTGGGGTGTATTTTTTTTGGACAAAATTTCTCTCTGAGAATACTTCCTTTGCTTCCGAAATCCAGTTATTAGTATCTATACCTGTGGTCAGGAAACCTGCCATATCACAATGATTAGAAATCAGTAATACAGCCACTGGTGATGAGTATCAATTATCAGAAAACAGCAAATGATAAAATGTAACTTTTATTTCTGTTTCTCTAAAAAGGGAAAAGACCCTGTCTTTATTAAAAACTGCCAAAAAGAGGGTATGAAAATGTACCGCCCCTAGAGCGCTACAAAGAGAAAGGGGCCCATACACCCCACTAGCTGGCATAAACAAACAAACATAAAGACTGGTTACTAATGGCAACCACACCAAGGGCGCTTGATTAAATCGGTATGAACAATACTCCAGACTGCAGGGTCACTCCACCCTAGCAATGCCTATTTCCCAGAACATGCCGTACCATACCCTTATGTGAACAAATACAGGGAATGGATGCACTTAACAGCTATATCAGTGCTGAATCAAAGCCCAAAGGGACAAGACAACAGGGTAAAAAAACAAGGCCCCATTGTATCCTTGTCTGGTTTAAATAAATGGAACAGTCTCACCCATATAAGTGTGTTCAAATTCCATACAGACAGTTTGCCACCATTAACGGCGTATCCACGGATACTTCCACTCTGGATCCGGGACCCCTTCTGAAGTGACAAAATTGCTGTTACAATCCCCAATCCTCCTTCTCCCGACGCGTTTCCTATAAACTTATTCTTCAGGGGAGTTATTATAAGGAGATGCAGGTTTTGGTGAGAAACCTCACAGGGTTCACTATAAAGAGAAAAAAAGGGGACAAAGCCGAGGGGTCACAATCATAATACCCCTATGAACGTCCGATTCCCAGAGAAAACTGAAAAAGAGTAAGCGGCTTACCGGATGGTGACAGCTGGGATCCTTTTCGCTGTACACCTCTGTCCATAAACACACAGGTTTAAATGGATACCGCTTACCCGCCGGCGTCTGACATCACTTCCGCTTGCGTCTCCACCGCTTCCGCTCAATGGAACGCAGCGGTGGAACGCAAGGTCTCACATGAAGTTACGTCACATCCGCCCGGCGCACACAAAGCACCTACACGGTAGGATGTTTTGAATGAGACGCTGACGCGTCAGCTGACCCGCCTCCTCGCCGCACATGGACAGCTCACTAATCACGCATGCGCTTAGTCTATATGTACGGACAACAATTGCTTATCTGCTCTTAGAACATATAGCAGACAGCGGGGCATGGGTCAGAAGTACCAGATGATATGTACAGGTTACCTGCCAACTACAATCATGAAACTAGATATTCAGACAGAACTCCCAGAGAAATAAAAGGAGGGTTCTTATTTATGAAAAAACAACTAAAATGCCAAATTCACAGATGAAGATAGATGGCCATAAGAGAGACTGGAGAGGCAAAAAATGTCAAAAATTGTCAAAAAGATGACCTCAGGACCAGATACAGGGGCAGCAGGGGATTGGAAGCTCGACAGTTGAAAAAGAGGAGAGAGAAATATCTAACACTCCACCACCACTCAGGCTGACTATCCCCGCTCAACCTACCTACCTGCGGAGGTCGGCACCCTAAAAGTACGGTGGTTGGCGCCCCCGCTCGTACGATGACTCTCCCTCCTAACTAACAATGATCCCTACAGCTACAAAAAGGGTGCAAAAGATATAGATTCATTTAGACCATTGGGAAAAACTGTATTGAGCCGAAAGATCCATCTACACTCTCTCTGAAGAATTTTCTTATTCCAATCGCCCCCTCGCTTCAGTGGTGGAACAACATCAATGCCCTGAAAGACAACATGGCCGGTTTCGCCCCCATGAAAGGAGTTCACATGCTTAGCCAAAGGGGTATCATTCCCCAATCTGATGTCCCTAAGGTGTTCTCCCACACGCCTTCTAAATTCTCTTTTGGTTTTGCCTATATACTCTTGTCCACAAGAGCAGGTGGCCTTATAGACAACCCCTTTAGTTCGGCAATTGACAAAACAACGAATCTCATACTCCTTCCCTGTATTTCTACTCCAGAATTTATTCCCTACTTGTACCGCACTACAAGCCACACAACCATTACAGCGAAAGCACCCCTTTAGATTGCTCCTGAGCCAGTCGCAACCCGTGCCTTTCCTGTCAAAAAAATGGCTGTGTGTCAACCTATCCTGTAAAGATCTAGCCTTTCTGTAGGTTATCTGCGGTTTTTCAGAAACAAATTTCCAAATGTCAGAGTCCATCTTTAGGATCGACCAATGCCTCTCCAATATCTCTCTCATGGCCCCTGAACCATTGTTGAATGTGGTGATGAAGCGTACCATCTCTGCCGCATCCTCCACTTTCGGTGCAGGATACAGGAGAGTCGGTCTTCCAACTCCACTGACTTCTTTACGTGCCTGCCTGACAATCTTACTCGGGTAGCCCCTCTCACGGAATCTGCCCTCCAGATCGTCAAACTGTAGTTTACATTTCTCCTCATTAGAGCAGTTTCTCTTTATTCTGGAGAATTGTCCCTTAGGAATACCCTTTTTCAAGGTGAATGGATGGGCGCTCTCCCACCTTAGTAGGGAGTTAGTCGCTGTCTCCTTACGGTGGGTGCTGGTGACAATATTCCCTCCCTCAGATTTCTCAATTAAGACATCCAAGAATGGTAGTCTTGAGCTATTAACCTCAAAGGTGAAGAATAAGCCAAGATTGTTCATGTTCAGCTTCCCTACCATTTGCGACAGTTCAAGCTCTGACCCCCTCCACAGGATAAAGATGTCATCAATAAATCTGCACCAAAGCAGAATTTTATCCGTGGGGAGGTCAGAGTCGTCGCCAAACACCAGTGTCTCCTCCCACCAGCCCAGGAGCAGATTTGCGTACGATGGCGCACAAGGGCTGCCCATCGCAGTGCCCCTGAGCTGGTGGTAGAGTTGATTTCCAAAAGTAAACACGTTGCGTGTGAGGCAAAATTCCAGGATCTCCAAGAGAAAGGCATTATGTTCATGGAATTGCCTGCCCCTGCCGTTGAGAAAATGTGCCACAGCTCTAAGACCCAGATCATGTCTGTATTCCTCCATCAGACATGATCTGGGTCTTAGAGCTGTGGCACATTTTCTCAACGGCAGGGGCAGGCAATTCCATGAACATAATGCCTTTCTCTTGGAGATCCTGGAATTTTGCCTCACACGCAACGTGTTTACTTTTGGAAATCAACTCTACCACCAGCTCAGGGGCACTGCGATGGGCAGCCCTTGTGCGCCATCGTACGCAAATCTGCTCCTGGGCTGGTGGGAGGAGACACTGGTGTTTGGCGACGACTCTGACCTCCCCACGGATAAAATTCTGCTTTGGTGCAGATTTATTGATGACATCTTTATCCTGTGGAGGGGGTCAGAGCTTGAACTGTCGCAAATGGTAGGGAAGCTGAACATGAACAATCTTGGCTTATTCTTCACCTTTGAGGTTAATAGCTCAAGACTACCATTCTTGGATGTCTTAATTGAGAAATCTGAGGGAGGGAATATTGTCACCAGCACCCACCGTAAGGAGACAGCGACTAACTCCCTACTAAGGTGGGAGAGCGCCCATCCATTCACCTTGAAAAAGGGTATTCCTAAGGGACAATTCTCCAGAATAAAGAGAAACTGCTCTAATGAGGAGAAATGTAAACTACAGTTTGACGATCTGGAGGGCAGATTCCGTGAGAGGGGCTACCCGAGTAAGATTGTCAGGCAGGCACGTAAAGAAGTCAGTGGAGTTGGAAGACCGACTCTCCTGTATCCTGCACCGAAAGTGGAGGATGCGGCAGAGATGGTACGCTTCATCACCACATTCAACAATGGTTCAGGGGCCATGAGAGAGATATTGGAGAGGCATTGGTCGATCCTAAAGATGGACTCTGACATTGGGAAATTTGTTTCTGAAAAACCGCAGATAACCTACAGAAAGGCTAGATCTTTACAGGATAGGTTGACACACAGCCATTTTTTTGACAGGAAAGGCACGGGTTGCGACTGGCTCAGGAGCAATCTAAAGGGGTGCTTTCGCTGTAATGGTTGTGTGGCTTGTAGTGCGGTACAAGTAGGGAATAAATTCTGGAGTAGAAATACAGGGAAGGAGTATGAGATTCGTTGTTTTGTCAATTGCCGAACTAAAGGGGTTGTCTATAAGGCCACCTGCTCTTGTGGACAAGAGTATATAGGCAAAACCAAAAGAGAATTTAGAAGGCGTGTGGGAGAACACCTTAGGGACATCAGATTGGGGAATGATACCCCTTTGGCTAAGCATGTGAACTCCTTTCATGGGGGCGAAACCGGCCATGTTGTCTTTCAGGGCATTGATGTTGTTCCACCACTGAAGCGAGGGGGCGATTGGAATAAGAAAATTCTTCAGAGAGAGTGTAGATGGATCTTTCGGCTCAATACAGTTTTTCCCAATGGTCTAAATGAATCTATATCTTTTGCACCCTTTTTGTAGCTGTAGGGATCATTGTTAGTTAGGAGGGAGAGTCATCGTACGAGCGGGGGCGCCAACCACCGTACTTTTAGGGTGCCGACCTCCGCAGGTAGGTAGGTTGAGCGGGGATAGTCAGCCTGAGTGGTGGTGGAGTGTTAGATATTTCTCTCTCCTCTTTTTCAACTGTCGAGCTTCCAGTCCCCTGCTGCCCCTGTATCTGGTCCTGAGGTCATCTTTTTGACAATTTTTGACATTTTTTGCCTCTCCAGTCTCTCTTATGGCCATCTATCTTCATCTGTGAATTTGGCATTTTAGTTGTTTTTTCATAAATAAGAACCCTCCTTTTATTTCTCTGGGAGTTCTGTCTGAATATCTAGTTTCATGATTGTAGTTGGCAGGTAACCTGTACATATCATCTGGTACTTCTGACCCATGCCCCGCTGTCTGCTATATGTTCTAAGAGCAGATAAGCAATTGTTGTCCGTACATATAGACTAAGCGCATGCGTGATTAGTGAGCTGTCCATGTGCGGCGAGGAGGCGGGTCAGCTGACGCGTCAGCGTCTCATTCAAAACATCCTACCGTGTAGGTGCTTTGTGTGCGCCGGGCGGATGTGACGTAACTTCATGTGAGACCTTGCGTTCCACCGCTGCGTTCCATTGAGCGGAAGCGGTGGAGACGCAAGCGGAAGTGATGTCAGACGCCGGCGGGTAAGCGGTATCCATTTAAACCTGTGTGTTTATGGACAGAGGTGTACAGCGAAAAGGATCCCAGCTGTCACCATCCGGTAAGCCGCTTACTCTTTTTCAGTTTTCTCTGGGAATCGGACGTTCATAGGGGTATTATGATTGTGACCCCTCGGCTTTGTCCCCTTTTTTTCTCTTTATAGTGAACCCTGTGAGGTTTCTCACCAAAACCTGCATCTCCTTATAATAACTCCCCTGAAGAATAAGTTTATAGGAAACGCGTCGGGAGAAGGAGGATTGGGGATTGTAACAGCAATTTTGTCACTTCAGAAGGGGTCCCGGATCCAGAGTGGAAGTATCCGTGGATACGCCGTTAATGGTGGCAAACTGTCTGTATGGAATTTGAACACACTTATATGGGTGAGACTGTTCCATTTATTTAAACCAGACAAGGATACAATGGGGCCTTGTTTTTTTACCCTGTTGTCTTGTCCCTTTGGGCTTTGATTCAGCACTGATATAGCTGTTAAGTGCATCCATTCCCTGTATTTGTTCACATAAGGGTATGGTACGGCATGTTCTGGGAAATAGGCATTGCTAGGGTGGAGTGACCCTGCAGTCTGGAGTATTGTTCATACCGATTTAATCAAGCGCCCTTGGTGTGGTTGCCATTAGTAACCAGTCTTTATGTTTGTTTGTTTATGCCAGCTAGTGGGGTGTATGGGCCCCTTTCTCTTTGTAGCGCTCTAGGGGCGGTACATTTTCATACCCTCTTTTTGGCAGTTTTTAATAAAGACAGGGTCTTTTCCCTTTTTAGAGAAACAGAAATAAAAGTTACATTTTATCATTTGCTGTTTTCTGATAATTGATACTCATCACCAGTGGCTGTATTACTGATTTCTAATCATTGTGATATGGCAGGTTTCCTGACCACAGGTATAGATACTAATAACTGGATTTCGGAAGCAAAGGAAGTATTCTCAGAGAGAAATTTTGTCCAAAAAAAATACACCCCAACTCTTAATGGCGCCTTTAATGATCTGACCAGGATTTATAGGGAGCGGACCACCTCATGGTGGGAAGTTCAGTCGCTCGAAAATCATTTGAGGGAGAAAATTGTCCCCAGATATTTACGGATCTCTCTCGTACCTGGTTTTAGGTATAAAAGCCCAGAACTAGCGCTCAAATGGGAGAGGGAGGTGACTGAGTGCTCGCTCAGACTAATGACGTGTCTGCTGGAGGAGGAACGGAGAAACCTAGCAAATTTAGAATTAGCTTTAAAGGAACAGGTTGATATAACAAAGAAATTTTCAGGTGATAGTGAATTTGCGGCAAAAGAAGTGACGCTGCAGAATACCATCGAAAAGTTCCAATATCATCTTAAAGAAAAAAAGCATAAGTTCTATGTTAGAGATTTGCAGGAGTTTAGAGACAATAAAGCCTATACTTTCTTCTCCAATAGACCCGTCAGACAGAGCGAGCCTGAAAGCACCTCTACTGATACGGAAGTATCGGATGTGGAAGGTAGGAATACTGCTTTTCGTGGTAAAGGGAAAAATAAGGGGAAAGGACGGGGTAATTTCCGTTTTTTAGAGCAAACACATTACTCCCTCAGAAACAAACAACGACAAAGCAATATTCCACCACCGGGTCAACCCAAGTGATTAATTTGTCAAGTCATAACCTTACTGAAGCAGAAAGATCAGTTCTGAGTAAGGGCTTGGGGTTTGTACCCACATCCGATTTTGACAAATTTGAAGGGGTAAAAGATCTGAATCTTTTTATCCGTAAATTAAAATGGAAAAAGTTTTATGTCAAAGAAAACAAAAAACAGAGTGCCGAGTTGGGTATTTCTGAAGACTTTTTGGAGGACGTGAGACTACTGTATGAAATTGGTGAAGTTGATCCTAACATGAGTGGCCTTGGTCCTTTTACAGGCCTTAAAAAGAAGAGCGATAAGATGCCGCCGCCACTGAGTGATGTGGGTTCGATTGATATCTTTTGTAACCTTGTCACCCGTGATCTTGAAAATCTTCAGGTTGGCCGCTCCCGCGACTTCAATCTCTCCAAAAGTGAGATGGGGGGTCTGTTGTCGTTGGAGCGTTCCCCTGATTTAGTCATAAAAAAATCGGATAAAGGCGGTAATGTTGTTTTGTTGAATGTGGATGACTATAAGAATATGTGCCTGAACATCTTGAACGACGTAGAGAGTTACGGCAAACTTGCCGTTAACCCGACGAGGGTTTTCTTGGGTGAATTAAGAGACATCCTTGTGAGAGCAAAGGGATCTGGTCTGATTGACAAAGGAGAATTTGAGTTTCTACTCCCGAGATTTCCGGTGACCCCAACCTTTTATTGTCTTCCTAAGATACATAAAGGAACAAATCCACTTAAGGGGAGGCCGATAGTGTCGGGAGTGGATAGTTTGACTCAGAATCTAGGAATATATCTGGATGAACTCCTTAAACCCTTTGTCATTTCCCTTAATTCTTACTTGAGGGACACAACTGATCTCCTGAAAAAACTTGAAGACATCACCCTTGAAGAGAACGTGATACTAGCCAGCATTGACGTTGAATCATTGTATTCCTCCATCAGACATGATCTGGGTCTTAGAGCTGTGGCACATTTTCTCAACGGCAGGGGCAGGCAATTCCATGAACATAATGCCTTTCTCTTGGAGATCCTGGAATTTTGCCTCACACGCAACGTGTTTACTTTTGGAAATCAACTCTACCACCAGCTCAGGGGCACTGCGATGGGCAGCCCTTGTGCGCCATCGTACGCAAATCTGCTCCTGGGCTGGTGGGAGGAGACACTGGTGTTTGGCGACGACTCTGACCTCCCCACGGATAAAATTCTGCTTTGGTGCAGATTTATTGATGACATCTTTATCCTGTGGAGGGGGTCAGAGCTTGAACTGTCGCAAATGGTAGGGAAGCTGAACATGAACAATCTTGGCTTATTCTTCACCTTTGAGGTTAATAGCTCAAGACTACCATTCTTGGATGTCTTAATTGAGAAATCTGAGGGAGGGAATATTGTCACCAGCACCCACCGTAAGGAGACAGCGACTAACTCCCTACTAAGGTGGGAGAGCGCCCATCCATTCACCTTGAAAAAGGGTATTCCTAAGGGACAATTCTCCAGAATAAAGAGAAACTGCTCTAATGAGGAGAAATGTAAACTACAGTTTGACGATCTGGAGGGCAGATTCCGTGAGAGGGGCTACCCGAGTAAGATTGTCAGGCAGGCACGTAAAGAAGTCAGTGGAGTTGGAAGACCGACTCTCCTGTATCCTGCACCGAAAGTGGAGGATGCGGCAGAGATGGTACGCTTCATCACCACATTCAACAATGGTTCAGGGGCCATGAGAGAGATATTGGAGAGGCATTGGTCGATCCTAAAGATGGACTCTGACATTGGGAAATTTGTTTCTGAAAAACCGCAGATAACCTACAGAAAGGCTAGATCTTTACAGGATAGGTTGACACACAGCCATTTTTTTGACAGGAAAGGCACGGGTTGCGACTGGCTCAGGAGCAATCTAAAGGGGTGCTTTCGCTGTAATGGTTGTGTGGCTTGTAGTGCGGTACAAGTAGGGAATAAATTCTGGAGTAGAAATACAGGGAAGGAGTATGAGATTCGTTGTTTTGTCAATTGCCGAACTAAAGGGGTTGTCTATAAGGCCACCTGCTCTTGTGGACAAGAGTATATAGGCAAAACCAAAAGAGAATTTAGAAGGCGTGTGGGAGAACACCTTAGGGACATCAGATTGGGGAATGATACCCCTTTGGCTAAGCATGTGAACTCCTTTCATGGGGGCGAAACCGGCCATGTTGTCTTTCAGGGCATTGATGTTGTTCCACCACTGAAGCGAGGGGGCGATTGGAATAAGAAAATTCTTCAGAGAGAGTGTAGATGGATCTTTCGGCTCAATACAGTTTTTCCCAATGGTCTAAATGAATCTATATCTTTTGCACCCTTTTTGTAGCTGTAGGGATCATTGTTAGTTAGGAGGGAGAGTCATCGTACGAGCGGGGGCGCCAACCACCGTACTTTTAGGGTGCCGACCTCCGCAGGTAGGTAGGTTGAGCGGGGATAGTCAGCCTGAGTGGTGGTGGAGTGTTAGATATTTCTCTCTCCTCTTTTTCAACTGTCGAGCTTCCAGTCCCCTGCTGCCCCTGTATCTGGTCCTGAGGTCATCTTTTTGACAATTTTTGACATTTTTTGCCTCTCCAGTCTCTCTTATGGCCATCTATCTTCATCTGTGAATTTGGCATTTTAGTTGTTTTTTCATAAATAAGAACCCTCCTTTTATTTCTCTGGGAGTTCTGTCTGAATATCTAGTTTCATGATTGTAGTTGGCAGGTAACCTGTACATATCATCTGGTACTTCTGACCCATGCCCCGCTGTCTGCTATATGTTCTAAGAGCAGATAAGCAATTGTTGTCCGTACATATAGACTAAGCGCATGCGTGATTAGTGAGCTGTCCATGTGCGGCGAGGAGGCGGGTCAGCTGACGCGTCAGCGTCTCATTCAAAACATCCTACCGTGTAGGTGCTTTGTGTGCGCCGGGCGGATGTGACGTAACTTCATGTGAGACCTTGCGTTCCACCGCTGCGTTCCATTGAGCGGAAGCGGTGGAGACGCAAGCGGAAGTGATGTCAGACGCCGGCGGGTAAGCGGTATCCATTTAAACCTGTGTGTTTATGGACAGAGGTGTACAGCGAAAAGGATCCCAGCTGTCACCATCCGGTAAGCCGCTTACTCTTTTTCAGTTTTCTCTGGGAATCGGACGTTCATAGGGGTATTATGATTGTGACCCCTCGGCTTTGTCCCCTTTTTTTCTCTTTATAGTGAACCCTGTGAGGTTTCTCACCAAAACCTGCATCTCCTTATAATAACTCCCCTGAAGAATAAGTTTATAGGAAACGCGTCGGGAGAAGGAGGATTGGGGATTGTAACAGCAATTTTGTCACTTCAGAAGGGGTCCCGGATCCAGAGTGGAAGTATCCGTGGATACGCCGTTAATGGTGGCAAACTGTCTGTATGGAATTTGAACACACTTATATGGGTGAGACTGTTCCATTTATTTAAACCAGACAAGGATACAATGGGGCCTTGTTTTTTTACCCTGTTGTCTTGTCCCTTTGGGCTTTGATTCAGCACTGATATAGCTGTTAAGTGCATCCATTCCCTGTATTTGTTCACATAAGGGTATGGTACGGCATGTTCTGGGAAATAGGCATTGCTAGGGTGGAGTGACCCTGCAGTCTGGAGTATTGTTCATACCGATTTAATCAAGCGCCCTTGGTGTGGTTGCCATTAGTAACCAGTCTTTATGTTTGTTTGTTTATGCCAGCTAGTGGGGTGTATGGGCCCCTTTCTCTTTGTAGCGCTCTAGGGGCGGTACATTTTCATACCCTCTTTTTGGCAGTTTTTAATAAAGACAGGGTCTTTTCCCTTTTTAGAGAAACAGAAATAAAAGTTACATTTTATCATTTGCTGTTTTCTGATAATTGATACTCATCACCAGTGGCTGTATTACTGGAGCTATAGAGGGATTGTGGACTAGTGTGCCGTCAAAGAGGCCTTAATGGTGGCGGCCGTACTGTACATTTGGGAAAACCTGGTGACAGGTTCCCTTTAATGGTGGTGGCCGTACTGTACATGGGGAAAACCTGGTGACAGGTTCACTCACTTTAATGGTGGTGGCCGTACTGTACATGGGGAAAACCTGGTGACAGGTTCACTCACTTTAATGGTGGTGGCCGTACTGTACATGGGGAAAACCTGGTGACAGGTTTCCTTTAATGGTTGCGGCCGTACTGTACATGGGGAAATCCTGGTGACAGGTTCCCTCTAATGGTGGCGGCCGTACTGTACATGGGGAAATCCTGGTGACAGGTTCCCTCTAATGGTGGCGGCCGTACTGTACATGGGGAAATCCTGGTGACAGGTTCCCTCTAATGGTGGCGGCCGTACTGTACATGGGGAAATCCTGGTGACAGGTTCCCTCTAATGGTGGCGGCCGTACTGTACATGGGGAAATCCTGGTGACTGGTTCCCTCTAATGGTGGCGGCCGTACTGTACATGGGGAAATCCTGGTGACTGGTTCCCTTTAATGGTGGCGGCCGTACTGTACATGGGGAAATCCTGGTGACAGGTTCCCTCTAATGGTGGCGGCCGTACTGTTCATGGGGAAAACCTGGTGACAGGTTCCCTTTAATGGTGGCGGCCGTACTGTACATGGGGAAATCCTGGTGACAGGTTCCCTCTAATGGTGGCGGCCGTACTGTTCATGGGGAAATCCTGGTGACAGGTTCCCTTTAATGGTGGCGGCCGTACTGTACATGGGGAAAACCTGGTGACAGGTTTCCTTTAATGGTTGCGGCCGTACTGTACATGGGGAAATCCTGGTGACAGGTTCCCTTTAATGGTGGCGGCCGTACTGTACGTGGGGAAAACCTGGTGACTGGTTCCCTCTAATGGTGGCGGCCGTACTGTACATGGGGAAATCCTGGTGACAGGTTCCCTCTAATGGTGGCGGCCGTACTGTTCATGGGGAAAACCTGGTGACAGGTTCCCTTTAATGGTGGCGGCCGTACTGTACATGGGGAAAACCTGGTGACAGGTTCACTCACTTTAATGGTGGCGGCCGTACTGTACATGGGGAAAACCTGGTGACAGGTTCCCTCTAATGGTGGCGGCCGTACTGTACATGGGGAAAACCTGGTGACAGGTTTCCTTTAATGGTTGCGGCCGTACTGTACATGGGGAAATCCTGGTGACAGGTTCCCTCTAATGGTGGCGGCCGTACTGTACATGGGGAAATCCTGGTGACAGGTTCCCTCTAATGGTGGCGGCCGTACTGTACATGGGGAAATCCTGGTGACAGGTTCCCTCTAATGGTGGCGGCCGTACTGTACATGGGGAAATCCTGGTGACAGGTTCCCTCTAATGGTGGCGGCCGTACTGTACATGGGGAAATCCTGGTGACAGGTTCCCTCTAATGGTGGCGGCCGTACTGTACATGGGGAAATCCTGGTGACTGGTTCCCTTTAATGGTGGCGGCCGTACTGTACATGGGGAAATCCTGGTGACAGGTTCCCTCTAATGGTGGCGGCCGTACTGTTCATGGGGAAAACCTGGTGACAGGTTCCCTTTAATGGTGGCGGCCGTACTGTACATGGGGAAATCCTGGTGACAGGTTCCCTCTAATGGTGGCGGCCGTACTGTTCATGGGGAAATCCTGGTGACAGGTTCCCTTTAATGGTGGCGGCCGTACTGTACATGGGGAAAACCTGGTGACAGGTTTCCTTTAATGGTTGCGGCTGTACTGTACATGGGGAAATCCTGGTGACAGGTTCCCTTTAATGGTGGCGGCCGTACTGTACGTGGGGAAAACCTGGTGACTGGTTCCCTCTAATGGTGGCGGCCGTACTGTAGATGGGGAAATCCTGGTGACAGGTTCCCTCTAATGGTGGCGGCCGTACTGTTCATGGGGAAAACCTGGTGACAGGTTCCCTTTAATGGTGGCGGCCGTACTGTACATGGGGAAATCCTGGTGACAGGTTCCCTCTAATGGTGGCGGCCGTACTGTTCATGGGGAAATCCTGGTGACAGGTTCCCTTTAATGGTGGCGGCCGTACTGTACATTTGGGAAAACCTGGTGACAGGTTCCCTTTAATGGTGGTGGCCGTACTGTACATGGGGAAAACCTGGTGACAGGTTCACTCACTTTAATGGTGGTGGCCGTACTGTACATGGGGAAAACCTGGTGACAGGTTTCCTTTAATGGTTGCGGCCGTACTGTACATGGGGAAATCCTGGTGACAGGTTCCCTCTAATGGTGGCGGCCGTACTGTACATGGGGAAATCCTGGTGACAGGTTCCCTCTAATGGTGGCGGCCGTACTGTTCATGGGGAAAACCTGGTGACAGGTTCCCTTTTAATGGTGGCGGCCGTACTGTACATGGGGAAATCCTGGTGACAGGTTCCCTTTAATGGTGGCGGCCGTACTGTACATGGGGAAATCCTGGTGACAGGTTCCCTCTAATGGTGGCGGCCGTACTGTTCATGGGGAAATCCTGGTGACAGGTTCCCTTTAATGGTGGCGGCCGTACTGTACATGGGGAAAACCTGGTGACAGGTTTCCTTTAATGGTTGCGGCCGTACTGTACATGGGGAAATCCTGGTGACAGGTTCCCTCTAATGGTGGCGGCCGTACTGTACATGGGGAAATCCTGGTGACAGGTTCCCTCTAATGGTGGCGGCCGTACTGTTCATGGGGAAAACCTGGTGACAGGTTCCCTTTAATGGTGGCGGCCGTACTGTACATGGGGAAATCCTGGTGACAGGTTCCCTTTAATGGTGGCGGCCGTACTGTACATGGGGAAATCCTGGTGACAGGTTCCCTCTAATGGTGGCGGCCGTACTGTTCATGGGGAAATCCTGGTGACAGGTTCCCTTTAATGGTGGCGGCCGTACTGTACATGGGGAAAACCTGGTGACAGGTTTCTTTTAATGGTTGCGGCCGTACTGTACATGGGGAAATCCTGGTGACAGGTTCCCTCTAATGGTGGCGGCCGTACTGTACATGGGGAAATCCTGGTGACAGGTTCCCTCTAATGGTGGCGGCCGTACTGTACATGGGGAAATCCTGGTGACAGGTTCCCTTTAATGGTGGCGGCCGTACTGTACATGGGGAAATCCTGGTGACAGGTTCCCTCTAATGGTGGCGGCCGTACTGTACATGGGGAAATCCTGGTGACAGGTTCCCTCTAATGGTGGCGGCCGTACTGTTCATGGGGAAAACCTGGTGACAGGTTCCCTTTAATGGTGGCGGCCGTACTGTACATGGGGAAATCCTGGTGACAGGTTCCCTTTAATGGTGGCGGCCGTACTGTACATGGGGAAATCCTGGTGACAGGTTCCCTCTAATGGTGGCGGCCGTACTGTTCATGGGGAAAACCTGGTGACAGGTTCCCTTTAATGGTTGCGGCCGTACTGTACATGGGGAAATCCTGGTGACAGGTTCCCTTTAATGGTGGCGGCCGTACTGTACATGGGGAAATCCTGGTGACAGGTTCCCTTTAATGGTGGCGGCCGTACTGTACATGGGGAAAACCTGGTGACAGGTTTCCTTTAATGGTGGCGGCCGTACTGTACATGGGGAAATCCTGGTGACAGGTTCCCTTTAATGGTGGCGGCCGTACTGTACATGGGGAAATCCTGGTGACAGGTTCCCTCTAATGGTGGCGGCCGTACTGTTCATGGGGAAATCCTGGTGACAGGTTCCCTTTAATGGTGGCGGCCGTACTGTTCATGGGGAAAACCTGGTGACAGGTTCCCTTTAATGGTGGTGGACGTACTGTACATGGGGAAATCCTGGTGACAGGTTCCCTTTAATGGTGGCGGCCGTACTGTACATGGGGAAATCCTGGTGACAGGTTCCCTTTAATTGTTCAAATCTGAAATGTTTCCTACCCCTGTGCCCTTCACCTTCCCAGTAATCATTGTTGTAAGAACCAACATTGCTTAAATCCATTTACATAGGACAATGACCACTCCAGGCGATCATTTACAGGCATTTTTCTGCATGGGAATTGACCTGTGATGTGTGTTGTTTTTTTTTTTTTTTTATTTTTGGATCTGCTGTATGTTGATTTCAAATGAACATTTTTACTCCTTTCAGTGTGAAGGTTGAAATCCACGTTACAAGTCCAGTGCCTTGAAAAAGTATTCATACCCTGTGAACATTTCCACATTTTTTTTCCACATTATACCCACAACATAAAGTAACAAGGTCAGTGACTACCGTACTTCAGGTGATAGATCTTTTACAGGCATTTGGATTGACGGGTGGGTCGAGCTTGGTAAATGTTGTTTTCATGTGCTTAATCCCTCTAAGTTCAAGCCATTTTTTTTTCTCTGCTTTCGTTTTCTTTCCAGAGCCATATTTTTTTTTTTTTCTGTCTATGTCGCCATATGAGGGCTTGTTTTTTGCAAGATGAGTTGTAGTTTTGAGTGGCATAATTTACCATACCATATAATGTACTTAAAGGGATTCTGACGGCGAATACATGCTGCCAAAATCACAGGAAGTGTGTATCGGGCACTGGCTTTATGATTTCAGCCAGATGTTTGACTCTGACACGCTGCGGTGTTTAGAGAGCTACTTAGTTTAATAGCTGCATGGTAGACTCCCTGTCCACTGCCCTGGAGTGTCGGGTCCCTATCCTTGTACATGTAAGCAGAGAGATTTCTGTCACTCAAGGTTTGTGGGTAAGGACGCCATCAAGGACTTGCCTGTCCTACTAGTCTTCTCTTCACCAGCTGTTACTCAAGGTGAGTGGGTGAGGAGAAGCCATCAAGGACTTGCCTGTCCTACTAGTCTTCTCTTCATCAGCTGTTACTCAAGGTTTGTGGGTAAGGACGCCATCAAGGACTTGCCTGTCCTACTAGTCTTCTCTTCACCAGCTGTTACTCAAGGTGAGTAGGTGAGGAGAAGCCATCAAGGACTTGTCTGTCCTACTAGTCTTCTCTTCACCAGCTGTTACTCAAGGTGAGTAGGTGAGGAGAAGCCATCAAGGACTTGTCTGTCCTACTAGTCTTCTCTTCACCAGCTGTTACTCAAGGTGAGTAGGTGAGGAGAAGCCATCAAGGACTTGTCTGTCCTACTAGCCTTCTCTTCATCAGCTGTTACTCAAGGTGAGTGGGTGAAGAGAAGCCATCAAGGACTTGCCTGTCCTACTAGTCTTCTCTTCATCAGCTGTTACTCAAGGTGAGTGGGTGAGGAGAAGCCATCAAGGACTTGTCTGTCCTACTAGCCTTCTCTTCATCAGCTGTTACTCAAGGTGAGTAGGTGAGGAGAAGCCATCAAGGACTTGTCTGTCCTACTAGCCTTCTCTCCATCAGCTGTTACTCAAGGTGAGTGGGTGAGGAGAAGCCATCAAGGACTTGTCTGTCCTACTAGCCTTCTCTTCATCAGCTGTTACTCAAGGTGAGTGGGTGAGGAGAAGCCATCAAGGACTCGCCTGTCTGACTAGTTTCCCCTGAGGCTCGGTCTCCAGCGGCTTCTCCCCACCAGCTGCCCTGTAGTGTCAAGTCCCTATCCTTGTACACGCTTGCAGAGAGATATCTGTCACTTAAGGTGAGTGGGCAAGGAGAAGCCATCAAGGACCCACCAGTCCGACTAGTGTCCCCTGATGCTCGGTCACTGGTGGTTTCTCACTGTCCTCGATTGTCAGGTCCCTATCCTGTGGTTTCATTGTGAAAAGCTAGGGAAATGTAAAAAAAACCAAAACATATAAAGTGAGCATTGCTATTGTCACTAAAGTTAACATTATGCTGCATAGTAAATACTGTAATAAAAAGGATTACATGCCTTTTTTTTCCAATACCTCTCCCCAACAAGGAGTTAATAAGTTAAAGGTGATGCCCAGTACTTTATCTTCTTTTTTTTTTACACTGGGCCTAAGCACTAACAGTCAGGTAGTTGATACCTACCTGCATGTTGTGCCCCACGCCATTCTCCACTGGCACTGGGCAGTCAGAGCGTTCCTGTCAGGCGATTCATCAGCTTCTGCTAACGTCATGTTGATAGGGGCGGCTTCTTTCCTGGACTTATTTGGGACTGACAATGTTATGCTTACGGATAGCCTGCCATCTAACTGCGGGAAGCCTGCTGTCAGTCAGCATGATGCCAGCACTCACACCTTGTAGACAGAGCAGCCTGGAAGAAGATCTGCTGTGTTGATGTGGAGCGGTACAACAGGCACGTTGCCTCTGTTTAGTTTTTAGGCACATAGTAAAAAAAAAAAAAAGTTATGGACAAACCCTTTAATCAATTTAAAACTGGCATGGAAAGATACATCTCACAAAAACAAGACCTCAAAAAAATGCTAAGGCGACCAGAAGCAGAAAAGGGTAGCAGAAAGTGTTCAGTTTCAGCATGGTGATAGTCCCTTTTAAGTAACCTATGGGCATTCCATAATTGTGTTGGGGGCATCAATAGACTAATGAAGACCATGTATGTCACTGTTAACAGTGGCATCTAATTAGTTAAATTAACGTTCCAGCTGTAGGGCGTAGTCAAGCGACATGTCCATAACCAGGTGGTAACTAGCACTTGCCTTTGACAAAAATGTCAAGCATTGGTCACTAACGGGTTAATTGTAAGTAAAAAAAACAACAAAAAACAACCCAGACAATCCCCTTTTAAAGAGTTATTTCAATTTTAGCACATTCTAGCATATCCACAGGACAGATACTTGCTGATTGATGGGGCTATAATGCTCCCCCAGAAAGGACTGGTGACCCCATAGGTTCATTGTCTATGGGACTGCCCGAGACAGCCCAGGGCTGTACCCAGTTGTCTCCAGCTGTCTCATAGACAGTGAATGGCTTGTCTGGCCAGTACTATATACTGACTGGTACATTTCAGAGCCAAAAGATTGGATAATCCCTTTTAGTATGCTGCCTTCCATAATGTTAAATATTGCATTCTGCCTCTCAGGCCGGAGATGTGAAATTTCGAAACAAAAATCCTAGTTAGTTGCCACGCCTGCATGGCGGATGAAACTAAAACTGTAAGAGAAAGCAATGAAACGTTTCCAGGCTCCAGTGATCTAAACAGGCAACCTCAAAAACCACTGTTTCACTGAGCGGAGAATGCTTTGTGCTTCTAGTAAAGTGTACTGTCATCTGCCAGACCTTCTGCAATCTATCTATCAGAGCCACGTGCTTACAGCTCCACGCAGGTCTCCTATAGAAGCGGTACCATTGGGCGCCTATAGTCACGCACTGTGCTGTGCGGGAGGGAGCTGCCTTTTGGCACCATGTTAAGGGTGTGTCCGGATGGAGTTTCTTTTCTACTCCACAATAACTAAAACTCCACAAATCAAATCTGGTGGGTTTTGCAGACTTTCTGTTCCTGGGTCTTTGCTGAGTGTTTGGGTGAGCACACCCTAAGCCTACGTTCCCATGATGAGGTTTTGGAGAGTTTTTGATGTTGCAAAATTTCTGCACTTATTATGTAAGTCAGGTCACATACGGTTTTAGGTTGTGTGTGCACGTTGCGTAACTTCTTACGCTGCATATTGCACTGCAGCGTAAGCGCATGCGTCCTGCGTCCCTAGCACAATCTATGAAGATTGTGCATAATCCATCCGTACGTTGCATTTGAGAGCGCAGCGATTTGCATGGTGTAACTTTGATACAAATCGCTGCACTCAAAAAAAGTAACATGTCACTTATTTCGTGTGCTTTGGATGCTGCTCCCACTCTGTCTATGGGAGAGGCAGCATCCAGAGCGCATGAAATCGGCATCTAATCTGCAGACACACTGCATCCATTACGCCGGGGCCACACGGGGACTAATGCGATCCTCACATGACACTCGGCTCATGCTGGCAGCACAGCAGGAGGCCGAGTGTCATGCGAGTGTCACTGCGACTGAAGTCCAATCATGCGATCGGACCTCAGCTGCGGGGGCGGGCCGGCTCTGAGGAGGGAAGGGCCGGCTCTGAGGAGGGAAGGGCCAGCGCTGCAGAGGGGTGGGAGGGATTTACCTCCTTATCTCCTTTGTTGCCGGCTATTGCCATTCTCGTCCTGCACTCGCGGTATACCGGTGTGCTGCGAGTGCAGTGCGATCTTTCTCTCGCCCCATAGACTTGAATGGGTGTGAGAGAAACAAGGATCACTTTACACTCGCAGCATGCCGCAATTGTTTTCTCGATCTGATTGGGGCCGAGAAAATAATCGCACATGTGCGCTGACACATTGGCTAATATTGGTCCGAGTGGAATGCGATGTTTTATCGCACGCCACTCGGTCCAATTTTCATGCCGTGTGTCTTAGGCCTTACGCAGTGTTTCTGCAGTGATTTGAAGCGCACATGCACTGCCAAATCGCTGCAGAATATTTGTCACGGCAGTACGCAACGTGCACACACAGCCTTATGGCGTTAACACTGTGGTTTTTGTCTCATATTGGTATATCATGCTTTAAATACAGTTGTTCTTTTTTTGATACCTCCTGGTGTTTAGCTTTGACAAAACTTTATTGATACACTTGTGTGGATTACATGTGTTTAGTGCATTTCCGCCACGGTACATTTTTTTACATGTAGATTTTTCTCTGTAATACAAGTCTATAGGGGAAATCCGCACAAAAAACTCAGTGTACCCCCAAGAGAAACTGACATGTTGTGGGTTTACAACCCACCACAGGTCAGTTTACGCTGAGTAATGAAGAATAACAGTGGGCTAACATCCCAGTTTTATTTAACTGTTTCACAACATGCAGCGCACATGTACGGCGCAAGTCGGAAGCGGGTGTATGGTGCAGGCTCACCCCATAATTATTTTCCAGATAAATCCGCAGGTTTCAGCATGTACAGACACATCCTATGTGACATGGGGAGTGCTGTATCCATGCTGCGGATACATGCGGCTGCAGAACATGCCGCAAATGTCCCGCAGCCGCACATAATTGCATGTCAATTATGTCTACGGAATTACCTGCGGAAATCCCTGCGCTCCACTATGGAGATTAGAAGCCAGGACATCCGCAGGTAAGTCGCACGAATGCCCGCAGGTTTATCACAGCTATTTCGCTGTACTACCGCAGCTAAAAAGCTGCGGATTCCGGCGAGCAGCTGCGGGAAACCTGAGGCTGTACCTGCGGATATATCCGGAGGTACAAACTCCCGTGGGCACACAGCTTAAGAGTGCACAACCCACGATCAGTGTTTGCTGCGGCTTGGATGCTGCATGCTTCAGCTGCGTCCAAAACGCTGTGTTGTACAGTACAAGCAGAGTGGATGGATTTCTAGAAATCCTGTGCCCACTGTGGTTGTTTTTTCTGCAGCAAACACTGACCTGTGGTGCAGCTTTCCAGACCACATCATGTCAATTGTTTGCTGCAGAATTCTCCGTAGGGAGAACACAAGCGAGAGACCGCAGCGCACTGAACCCTGATTATGGGTACGAGTAGCTGCGGTCTCCTGCGGAGGAGACTCATGGCCCCGCAGGTCAGGACCCGCTGCATTCTGAACGCAGAGAGTCCTGATCGTGGGCACATACCCTAAGGGTATGTTCACACTTCCGTTGTTTTGCTTCCGTCGCCTTGAGGAATTATGGTATCCTGCAAAATATTTTGCAGGAATCCGTTTTTACCCCGTAGACTTCTATTAGCGACTGATTGTGACTGATGGCCTTGCGTTGCATCTGCTGTGTGACGAATCAGTAGTTTAGTGACTTACCTTCAGGCGGGAGCAATGCTGAATGTAACATTTTTTGGAGCGGCAAAAAAATGGACTCCGCAGGTGTCTGTCGCCATTCGTCAAAAGCTATAATGGATGTCTATGGTGCTGGATTCCGCCGTAATTCGTCACACGAAGGAATCCAGTGCTGTATTCCGTCATGGTCTACTGAGCATGCCCAGCATGTTTGGCACACCCATTGGGCTGTCCGAAACACAAACGGATCACGACAGATCCGTCAAAAAACAGACGCACAGCGGATGTAACGGACGTGACGGATCAGTTTTTTCATAGGATTCCTGTGAAATAACATCCGTTGCGTCAGTTGACATCTAAAAAAAGATGGATCCGTCGTTACGTCGCAACGACGGACCTGACGGAAGCAAAACAACGGAAGTGTGAACATACCCTAACAATCACTGGTGTAGTGAAGCTCTGCCTGCAGTTGTTATCCTGGTAAATCCTGCTGTCAAACATTTTAAGTGCCCACTGGTGCACCAGTGACATGATCGTGGGTCTCTGACAGCAGTGGGTACTTAAGACCTCCGTGCTTGTCATAGCAGCACTCCTTTGAAACCCTGCCTGTAGCATGACTTCAAAGGAGACACTACATGCAGTAATGCTACGGAAAGTTAAAAAAAAAAAAAAGCTTTAAATAAAATTAGTAAAACTTGAGTTCAAATCACCCCCCCCTGCTTTGCACCATCGAACCCCCCCCCCAAAAAAAAACCCCGTCATATCGCTACGTTCAGAAATGTCTGATCTATCAAAATATAACTAGAATTAACACGATCTCTAAATAATGTATATAAAAAAAAAAAATTTCGAGCCCGGCAAAATTAATTTTTTTTTTTGTTGCTTCAATACCTAAAAAATAAGCTATCACATGGCTCCATCAACCGAAAAATGAAAAAAGTTTATGGGTCTTGAAAAATGGTTACATCCTTTACTTTCCCAATGTACTGATATTATTTTAGTGGTGAAAAAAAATAAACCCTGGACATGTTTGGTATAGCTGCAATAATACTTATGAGGTGCATCTTATTTCAAGGTCATTTTTACCACCGGAGGTACACCATATAAATAATTCCTTAAAAACGTCATTATACGGTATATACTGTATGTATATGATGTATATTTTTACAATTTCTACCCATTTGGAATTTTTTCCCTATTTTCCCAGTGGTAGAATGAGTAATGTCATTCAAAAGTACAACTCGTCTTACGAAAAGCAAGCCCTCATATGTCTGTGGACGAAAAAAATTAAAAAGTTATGGCTCTGAGAAGAAGGGGAGGGAGAAAAGGAAAACGAAAATTCGCCTTGTCGTGAAGGGGTTAAGGTGAGCTCTGGAGGCAGATTTTTGGGAAGATCTATGTCCGGCCCATAGATCTTAATATGTAAATAGTGTGTTGTGAAAAAAATTAGATTTTTTTGGGAATAAGATGTTGGATCTCTGATCTCAAGGTATCATTTTATTCAGCTTTCTAAGAGCCTACATGCCCATATTGATGGCTTATTGATCCTACTAACAGATTCCAACTTTAACCTCTTCACGACCACCCAATTTTGCAATTTCCTTTTTTTTTCGCCATTCTTCTTCTTCCGAGAGACGTAACTTTATTTTTCAGTCAATATGGTCATGTGAGGGCTTATGTTTTGCGGAACAAGCTGTACTTTTAAATGAAAACATGAGTTTTACCATATAGTGTACTGTAAAACGGCAAAAAAAATTCAAATGCGGGCAAAAAAAAAATGCGATGAATATTTTATTCATCGTCCTCACTATATGGTAAAACTGATGTGTGGGTGTGATGCCTCAGGTCAGTACGAGTTCGTAGACACCAAACATGAATAGGTTTACTTTTATCTAAAGGGTTAAAAAAAAAAAATATCAGAAGTTTGTCTGAAACAAGTGGCGTACGTTTTGCGTCATTTTCCGGGATCTATGGCTCAGTGACTGCTTGTTTTTTGCGTCTTGAGCTGACATTTTTAATGGTGCCATTTTTGTGCAGATGCTATGTTTTGATCGCCTGTTATTTTTCGCAAAATTTGTGGTGACCAAATAAACGTAATTTTGGTGTTTTGGATTTTTTTTTTTTTTTTTGCTGCTACGCTGTTTATTGATCAGATTAATTAGCTGTAGAAATCAGCTGAGATGCGTGCTGATCTTCCCCGGCTGCCAGCAGCAGCCGCGGGAGATTAAGACTATGGCCGCTAGGACGTAAGATTACTGCCCACGGTCGTTAAGGGAATCTGTCAGCAGGATACCTGATCTGAGAGCAGCATGTTGTAGACAGAGACCCGGAATCAAATGATGTTTCATGATGGCTGTGGGCACACATTGCGTTTTTGATGCGATTTTTGCTGGCAGATTTGTCACGAAACTACAAGCAAATCCTGATGCCGGCAAAGTCTATTAGAATCTAGAGGTGTAGTGTACACGTTCAAAATTTGTTCCTTGCAGATTTGGTGCAGAAAAGAATCTGAAGCATGTCAATTCTTTGTGTTTTTGGCTGCCTTTTTCACCAATTGACTATGAAGTAAAAACGCATGAAAAAATGTGTCAAAAAACTCAGCAAAACGGAAATGGTGCAGAAATTTCTGCAACGTGGGCATGTAGCCATAAATTACCGGGTGCAGCCATTCTGACTTAATCAGAATTTTTAGATTTAGCCATGTAGCAGGATTTACTGAAATTTATTTAATACTTTGTTCAAAAGCCTTTTCTTTATCGTTCCTATGGGAGACCCAGACATTGGGTGTATAGCTTCTGCCTCCGGAGGACACACAAAGTACTACACTAAAAAGTGTAGCTCCTCCCTCTGAGCTTATACACCCCCTGGAGAACCAGATCTAGCCAGTTTATCGCTTTGTGTTCAGGAGGCATACATCCACACATGCATTCTCATCTGATTTTTGGAAAGAGTTTGAAGAAAAGCGGGTCCTCTGGACCCCCGGCATGTCCCTTCTCACCCCACTGTGTCGGCGGTGCTGTTAAGGTTGATTCCAAGGCTGGAGCCTTACATGCCGTGCTCCTTCACCATCCCTCCTGGGCTCTGGCTTGAAGTGGGAGCCAGCACGGTTCTCCATGCTTGGCAGGAGACCGGTCTCCATCCGCAGCCCTTGAGGATCCTGCTGGACCGGAGCGCTCATCCCCAGGGACTTGGAACCCTGCGTCTCAGCAAGCTAAGTACCTGAGACGTTTATATATTGGGGGTCCCTGTACTTTATTGTTGTGGGAGAGTGTGCTGAGTAATTTTTCTGACATTTCCGGCGGGTTCTCTGGCTGTCGCCTGAGAACCGCGCCGATGGTGCCTGCGCGCCGGCCGCACCGCTCAAATTTAGGCCCCGGCTTCGCCGGAGGCCTACTTTCGGTTTCACTGCCCTCGCATGTCATTCATGCAGAGGGACAGCGCGGCTCCGCCCAGCGGCCGTTCTGCACAGGGGAGGGACACTCCTCACTGGGTACATGTCTCCTCCCCTGTAAGTCTCTTTGGCCCTCCAGATCCCGCTCTCAGAGTAGGTCCCGCCCCCTCTCTTCGCTCCGGCGCCATTTTCTCAGCGTTTTCTCTGCGATCAGTACTGGCTGCAGCATCCCTGCTGAGGTGCTTGGGGGTCCGGGCTTCGGGATCTGGAGGGCACACAACACCGCTCCAGCGGTCTGGTAAGCCACAACCTCTGGTTGTGGACCTCTGTATATACTCTCTGGGGGTCATTCTGGCAGAGCCCCCACTCCAGCAGCATGTCTCACACGAGGAGCAAGGCTCCAAAGCTGTATTCAGTATGCGCTGCATGTAAGCTCCTACTGCCGGAACCGAGCACCTATCCACATTGTGTTGCCTGCTCTAACCTGACGATGCCTCAGCCTGGAATCGCACCCCCAGTGGTCGCTCCGGCTCCTGTGGCTGAACCCCCGGCTTGGGTAGAATCCTTATCTAGGTCTATCTCCCAGTCTTTTGCCGACTCCATGGGACAGCTGTCCAGGACTTTGCTGAACATGCATCAGCCCCCTTCACAGGGTGCCTCTGCTGCTAGGGCTCTCTCAGCGGAGCTCATAGAGGATTCATCATCTGGTCCCAGACCCCGTCCTTCTAAGAAGAGACACAGGGTTCCCTCTCCTTCCTCGTCCCGCGGCTCTGTTTCAGAAGCTGACTCGCGGGACGAGGAGGATGCCTTTACAGGGGGCTCGGAGGCTAACTCCATGTGCCCCATTGATCTGTCCGAAAGTGACTCAGATGTTAGTGATTTGATTGCATCCATTAATTCTGTACTGGATCTCAATCCGCCAGTATCAGAGGAGCAACCCTCTCTGGCAGAAAAGCACCAGTTTACCTCGCCTAAGAGGACAAAGAGTGTGTTCTTTAACCACTCCAGTTTTCAGGCCGCTGTGACCAAGCCTAGGGCCTGTCCTGACACGCTTCCCAAAGCGTGGTTCTGATGACCGTTTTCCCTTTCCACCTGGGGTAGTCAAGGAGTGGGCTCATTCACCCAAGGGAGACCCCCTGGTGTCTAGACTCTCAGCCCGGACCGTTGTATCGTTGGCTGATGGCACCTCTCTTAAGGATTCCACTGACCGCCAGGTTGACCTTCTGGCCAAATCTGTATATGAGGCGGCAGGGGCCTCGTTCTCCCCAACTTTTGCAGCAGTGTGGGCTCTCAAAGCCATCTCTGCTTCTCTAGAGGAGATGCATTCCTTCGCCAGGGAATCTATGCCCGAAATGGTTACCTTAACTTCCCAAGCTTCAGCTTTTTCATCCTATGCCATGTCTGCCATGCTGGAGGTTTCTCACCGCACTGCGGTGGCTTCGGCTAATTCCCTCGCTATCCGCAGGATTTTGTGGCTTCGATAGTGGAAGGCAGATGCTTCTTCAAAGAAGTACCTTGCTGGACTCCCTTTTGCTGGGTCCAGGCTGTTCGGTGAACAGCTGGATGAAATTATTAAGGAAGCTACTGGCGGGAAGAGTACTTCCATGCCACAAACCAAAACCAGGAAACCTGTCCAGGGTAGGAATCAGTCGAGGTTTCGTTCCTTTCGTTCCTCCAACTGGTCGTCCTCTAAGCCATCAGCCTCGTCCACTAACTCAGCCAAGGACCAAAAATCCAACTGGCGCACAAAAGCGCGTCCACAGAAGACCGCAGGAGCTGCTGCCACTAAGGCAGCCTCCTCTTGACTATCTGTCCGCGCCAGCAACGTCCTTAGTCGGTGGCAGGCTCTCCCCCTTTGGCGACGTGTGGTTTCAACACATCTCCGATCAGTGGGTGCGGGATATCATCTCCCACGGCTACAGGATAGAATTCTCTTCCAGCCCGCCAAACAGATTTTTTCTGTCAACTCCCCCCTGCTCCAAGGTCGCCGCCTTCTCTCAGGCCGTGGCATCCTTGCAGGCCAACGGAGTAATTGTACCGGTTCCCGCCCGGGAACGGTTCAGAGGTTTCTACTCAAATCTCTTCCTAGTCCCCAAAAAGGACGGTTCCTTCCGGCCCATCCTGGATCTCAAGCTTCTCATCAAGCATGTTCAGGTGCGGCATTTTCGCATGGAGTCTCTGCGGTCAGTCATTGCCTCAATGACCCAAGGGGATTTCCTGGCATCCATCGACATCAGAGATGCCTATCTGCATGTGCCAATTGCAGTTTCACACCAGCGTTGGCTACGTTTTGCAATCGGAGAGGAACATTTCCAATTCGTGGCTCTCCCCTTCGGGTTAGCCACGGCCCCTCAGGTATTCACCAAGGTCATGGCAGCAGTGGTTGCGGTTCTGCACCTCCAGGGGTTGGCAGTGATTCCTTACCTGGACGACCTTCTAGTCAAGGCCTCATCCAGCGCAGATGGTCAGCGGAGTGTCTCGCTCACTCTCGCCACTCTAGCCCAATTCGGGTGGCTTGTCAATCTGCCCAAATCCACTCTGACTCCGACCCAGAGGCTCACGTACCTAGGGATGCAGTTCGAGACTCTGCCGGCACTTGTGAAGTTGCCCTTAATCAAACAGCAGTCCCTCCAACTGGCGGTGCGCTCTCTGCTGAGGCCCCGCCGTTATTCCATCAGGCACCTGATGCAGGTGCTGGGTCAGATGGTGGCGTCAATGGAGGCTGTTCCCTTTGCCCAGTTCCATCTGCGTCCACTGTAGCTGGACATGCTCCGCTGTTGGGACAAGCGGCCTTCCTCCTTGCACAGGTTAGTGGCTCTGTCGCCACAGACCAGGAGCTCTATTCAGTGGTGGCTTCGGCCCCTCTCTCTGTCTCAGGGGCGCTCCTTCCTGGCCCCGTCCTGGGATGATTCTCACCACGGATGGCAGTCTATCCGGCTGGGGAGCGGTATGTCTCCACCGCCGAGCACAGGGCACTTGGACTCCGTCCGAGTCAGCCCTCTCGATCAATGTGCTGGAAACCAGAGCCATGCTTCTGGCTCTCCTAGCTTTTCACCACCTATTGGCGGGCAAGCACATCCGAGTCCAGTCAGACAACGCCACAGCGGTTGCCTACATCAATCACCAAGGCGGGACACGCAGCCGCCTGGCAATGTTGGAGGTAGAACGCATCCTTCAATGGACGGAGGACTCCAAGTCCACCATATCCGCAGTCCACATCCCAGGCGTGGAAAACTGGGAGGCAGATTATCTCAGCCGTCAAACCGTGGACAATGGCGAGTGGTCTATGCATCCGGCAGTGTTTCAGTCAATCTGCCGCAAGTGGGGCACTCCGGACGTGGACCTAATGGCATCCCGTCACAACAACAAGGTTCCGGTTTACGTGGCTCGCTCCCACGATCCTCAGGCATTCGCCGCGGACGCTCTGGTTCAAGACTGGTCCCAGTTTCGTCTGTCCTACGTGTTTCCCCCTCTAGCTCTTTTGCCCAGAGTTCTGCGCAAGATCAGAATGGAGGGCCGTCGAGTCATCCTCATTGCTCCGGACTGGCCCAGGCGAGCTTGGTATCCAGACCTGCTCCATCTGTCCGTAGAGGTGCCGTGGCATCTTCCGGACCGTCCAGACCTTCTCTCACAAGGTCCGTTTTTCCGCCAGAATTCTGCGGCTCTCAGATTGACGGCGTGGCTCTTGAGTCCTGGATGTTGACGGCTTCTGGTATCCCCCCTGAAGTCATCTCCACTATGACTCGGGCCCGTAAGTCTTCCTCTGCCAAGATCTATCACAGGACTTGGAAAATTTTCCTGTCCTGGTGTCGCTCTTCCGGCCATCCTCCTTGGCCTTTTTCCTTGCCGACCCTTCTGTATTTTCTACAGTCCGGTCTGCAGCTGGGACTGTCCCTCAACTCTCTCAAGGGACAAGTCTCGGTTCTGTCAGTGCTGTTCCAGCGGTGTATCGCCCGGCTGGCTCAGGTCCGCACCTTCATGCAAGGTGCGTCTCACATCATTCCGCCTTACCGGCGGCCCTTGGATCCCTGGGACCTCAATTTGGTTCTCACGGTTTTGCAGAAACCCCCCTTTGAGCCTCTTAGGGAGGTTTCTTTGTTTCGTCTTTCACAGAAAGTGGTCTTTCTAGTGGCCATAACTTCCCTCAGGAGAGTCTCTGATTTGGCTGCGCTCTCTTCGGAGTCACCTTTTTTTGTTTTTTCATCAAGACAAGGTGGTTCTCCGTCCGACTCCGGACTTTCTCCCTAAGGTGGTTTCTCCTTTCCACCTTAACCAGGACATTACCCTACCTTCCTTTTTGTCCGGCTCCTGTTCATCGCTTTGAAAAAGCGTTGCATACTCTGGATCTGGTGCGTGCTCTCCGGATCTGTGTGTCTCGCACCGCTGCTCTTAGGCGGTGCACCTCTCTTTTTGTGCTAACCACAGGTCGGCGTAAGAGCCTCTCTGCTTCTAAGCCGACCTTAGCCCGTTGGATTAGGTCGACCATTTCGGATGCCTACCAGTGTTCTCAGGTGCCTCCCCCGCCGGGGATCAAGGCACACTAGACCAGAGCTGTCGGTGCCTCTTGGGCTTTCAGGCACCAGGCTACTGCTCAGCAAGTCTGTCAGGCTGCCACTTGGACTAGCCTGCATACCTTTTCAAAGCACTACCAAGTGCATGCTCATGCTTCGGCAGATGCGAGCTTGGGCAGACGCATCCTTCAGGCGGCTGTCGCCCATTTGTGAAGTTAGGCTCTGCCTACTTCTCAGTTTTTCTGTTTATTCCCACCCATGGACTGCTTTGAGACGTCCCAATGTCTGGGTCTCCCATAGGAACGATAAAGAAAAAGAGCATTTTGTTTACTTACCGTAAATTCTTTTTCTTATAGTTCCGTATTGGGAGACCCAGCACCCTCCCTGTTGGCGGTTTCTTGTTCCGCGTGTTATCACCGGCTGTTGTCGTGGACAGAGTCTCCGGTTGTTCCGGTTCTTGCTCTGTTTTTACTTGTGGGTGGCTATTCTCCTTCAGCTTTTGCACTAAACTGGCTAGATCTGGTTCTCCAGGGGGTGTATAAGCTCAGAGGGAGGAGCTACACTTTTGAGTGTAGTACTTTGTGTGTCCTCCGGAGGCAGAAGCTATACACCCAATGTCTGGGTCTCCCAATATGGAACTATAAGAAAAAGAATTTACGGTAAGTAAACAAAATTCTCTTTTTGTTGGTGATGACAGCTTCAAGATGCATCTTGTATAGAGAAGCTAGTCGCATTCATTGCTCAGGTGTGATTTTATCCATTCTTCAACACAAACACTCTTCAAATCCTGAAGGTTCTGTGGGCTTTTTCTATGAACCCTGCTGTGTAATTCCTTCCATAAATTTTCTACTAGGTTCAGGTCAGGTGGTTGGCAAAGCCATTCTAGCAGCTTTATTTTATTTCTCTGAAACCAATTGAAAGTTTTCTTGACTATGTGTTTGGGATCATTTTCTTGCTGAAATATCTACCCTCGTTCCATCATTATCCAGGTAGATGGCCGCAGAATTTGATAAAAATGTCTCTGTACATTTGTCCTTTTTATTCTTCCTTATATTATGAGGTATCCCAGTGCCGCATGACGAAAACCATCCCCACACCATGATGTTCTCCCCTCCAAACCTCACTGTTGTCATGGTGTTTTTGGGGTGATGTTCAGTACCTTTTGGCCACCAAACATAATTTTGTAGTTTGACATCCAAACAGTTCAATGTTGGTCACATCTGACTAGACTATGTTATCCCAGTAGTTCACAGACTTGTCTAAATGTTGGTGAGCAAACTCTAAACGCACTTGAACATGCTTTTTTCCAACAATGGAGTCTTGCGGGTCGAGTATGCATACAGGCCATGGAGGTTGAGTGCATTACTTGTTTTCTTTAAAACAATTGTGCCTGCTGATTCTAGGTCTTTCTGTAGCTCTCCATGGCTGGTTCTTGGATAACACTTCTGATTCCATTCACTCGTCTGTCTGAAATGTGAGGAGCACCTGGTTTTGACCACTTTATAGTGAAATGATTTTCTTTTCACTTCCATATTATGGCCTTAACAGTGCTAACTTGGAACCTTCCGTGGTTTAGAAATTCTTCTGACACAATTGCCATCAGGATGTTTTTTAACAATAAGATTGCAAAGATTTTCAGATAGCTCACTGGTTTTACCCATCATGATATGTTTCTTGTGTGGCACCTTGGAAATGAGACACCTATTTATAGGCCATCAGTTGAACCAGCTGATATGTTTCACTGTCAGGATTGTTTTCTAATTAATTATAGCTTTTACCTGGTGTAATGACTTCCCATGGCTTTTTGCATCTAGTGCTTCATGTTTTCAATACCTGTGTCATTTCTCATTATTAATACACATCACAATTTATGGACATTTATGGTGTGTTTTTTTTTTGTTTTTGTTTTTTTTTTTGCCTGCATGGATTGGATTGGCTGTTACTGACAACTGGTGAGCAATTCATGTCAATAGCACCTTTTAGAAATATATTTACTTTGGAAAATTTGTGACGTGTTCAATACTTATTTTACTTGCTGTATTAAGGACTCTGCCCTTAAGTGGATGCATTTTCAGCCACCGTCCTGTAACAGGTTATTTACTAGAATACTTATGGAGCAGTATCATTGTAAAAATTGATGACCAATGACAAAATATACATTCCGTATACTCTTTTCAGTTTAGTCTCCAGCTTTCGGGGACTTTTTTCTTAGGATCGTCCTGTACTTGAAATTTGAGATTTTCCATACTCGTGATCCTGTAAGTTCATTGCCCTTTTGATACTTCCTGAAGATGTTATTCAGCTTTATGCTATGCAGCTGGACTGTATAAATGATGATTTAGTTCCATGGTATCAATACTTAGGTAATTGCATTCCAGCTGGAGTGCCACAGTGGCAATGTTTCAATTGTAGAAGGTTAGGATACTGATTTACATACAAATGTACCTTAATTGCCGCATTCCGAAAGCTGTGTACCGCAGAGGTCTGCATGATACTTGTGTTCCTTGGTCTCATGGAGTAAGGCTGGGTGCACATTGCGCCTTTGCACCTATCTGTTCCTGATGTATACTGCAGCTCACACTGTACCTTATGATTTTATATAGCACATGGAATTTGTAAGAAGAAATAATTGTGGCATGCCCGATCACATGGCGATTTGAAGGGCCGATCTCCTCTTGCAGATGTAGAGTACTGCAGCACACAGTGGGGTACTGTCAATAGAGGCAGGCCACGCCACTGTTATGAGGCTCATGGCCTGAGGGGGCCCCCTTCGTCTGCAATTTCACTTTCATAATTCCCAGCAGCGGTGGGCTATCCGGACGGTCACCAAGCAGCTGATTGAGGGGGCCTGCAGTATTTGAAAAGCTGCAGGCGGCTGCAACCCCCGATATGCAGACACTGCACACGGCGCGGCCTCTGCTGAAGAGGGAGTAGACCGGCAGTGTCTTCTTCCAATCAGAGAGCTGTGAGAGATGCCAGGAGAAGAACGGCCAATCAGGAGAGGGGGCGGAGCTTGTTCAGTATAGCGTGGGAGAAAGAAAGATGAAAAAGAAAACAGAGCAGGAGACGCAAAGAAGCAGCAGAGAGCAGATTGAGGAGAGAAAACAGATCAGAGCAACAAGGCAGAAAGAGCAGAATCAGCACAGCAATCGGAGAGCATAGCACACAGAGAGAAGCGGAGAGCAGAAGGACCAGAAAGAAAAAGCAGAGGACAGGATCTGAACACAGCCAGATCCATAGGAAGTGCAACAGAGAGGCCAGAGCCACTAACACACAGGTGTGTGGTGAGAGGCACGCAGGAGGACATCGCTAATTTAGGCCAAGTTAACATACTGCAGATTTGTGGGGTATTTGCAGTGTGAACCCACTGATTTTTGTGCAGTGGGCTCTGCTCATTAATTATTTTTATGGCGACAGTAAATGTATCACTAATTACTGTGAAGCACTGGGGTGGGACTATTTTTTTTTTTTTTTTTTTTTAAGTACTGTTTACTCTGTAGTTCTTTGGTTTCTTGGCTGCAGCTCATTCCACTTTTTGTAGGCACTGCGGTGCTCTGAGAGCGTCGGGCTCTGCGGTGCTCTGAGAGCGTCGGGCTCTGTTACTTTGGCTGCTTGTGGTTTGTACTTTTTTAAGAGGTTCTTGATGGTATTACAGCATTGTTCTATTCACATCAATGCTACAACGCTATAATACTGCTATCTGGTCAACCTACAGATATCCAGATGTGATAATGGCCTGTCCTTAGATAAGAGATGAAGCTGTAAAGGAACATGCACTTGGTGTTGGGCAGTGGACTATGAAATGAAATCTAAATTCGCAATTTAATATTTTTCTAATATGCAGTACTGTAATTAGAAATTCCCTATCCCTCCCTCAATACTCTAATACTCTAACTACTTTTATTTTTTATATTTCCTCTTTGATGTTGCTTCGTTTGAGAATCCCAGTGCATGCTAGGAGGCTCAAACGAGTCATGATCAGGGTGCAGAGGCTGCGGTCACTGTCACAGCCTCTGCCCCCTCCCTGAAATGAATTCTCATCAGTGATGTCCATGTCAGGGGTGGACTCGTGCAGAATTCTTCTCAGTGCACAATGTTAGCGCACTCCCTCGCCGGCTCTGATTAAAAGTGACCAGCTGGCAGCAGACCGCACTGTCAATACACATGGTAAGTAAAGAACGAGCAAGCAAAGACCAGTGCAATTCCCTAAAGTGACGTCACTTCTGAACAGAGTCGGTAAAGCAGTGTACTTTCATTGTGGACTGAGAAGAATAGTGCACAGTGACAAGATTCTATTGAGCATTTGTTGGAATTGACAGCTGGTACATGCTAAGCAGAATAGGGATTAGCCTGGCCCCCGAAGTGGAGGTTGACGTGCCCATGGGGTCTTGGGGGACACTCGTCACCGGGCCGGTGTCGATTCGGGTTGTCACAGTGGCCTGGCCCAGTTCTGTGACCCCCTTCGGTGTCAAAGATAATAATGATCGGAGTAGTTATTCATGACGCCACCTGTGGTACGCGGCCATTATGGGAGCTGCAGGTGCTTTCTCTTCTGGGGCAGATGGTGACGCAGCTTGGGTGTTGCACCTCTCCACAGGTAGAGCTAGGCCCCAGGGAGGATGTTGGGAGTAGTAGTCACCTATAGCAAAGGGGCGCGATGTGGCAAGCGCCGGCAGTGATGGGACGACACAGAGGGTGCAGTTAAAGTTTTTTTTACCCACTGGAAGCACACTGCTGTTGGAGTACCGGACTATGCTGTGATGGGCTTCAGCCGATCTCGGATACTTCGGAAGTTGAGGCCGGTGTTTCCTGTGAGTCACCTTTCGATGGTTTCCCTCCACTCCAGCATCTGCGCTGTGGAACAGGTCACGGGTGTCTTCTGCACTCCCCGTGAACCCTGGGATCCCCCTTCTTTCGTAAGAACCTGGGTCGAGCCTCCAGCTCCAGACCACGGGCCCTGCACTGTCCATGTCTTTACTTGTCTGTTCCTCCTGACTCCTGCTGGAGCTTGCTGCCTGTGTCTGTGCTGTGAGATGGATCCTAACTCCCCTGTTAGTGCCCCGCCTCCCGGGTTGCTTAACTAGTGGGCACGAGGTCCCATACCTCATGAGAGCCACCCCAGCACCTACCCTAAGCCCAGTCCCAGTGGAAGAACTCCTGTGTTATGTGTTAGATGAGTGTGTTAGTGGTGATTCCCGGCGACGACCTCCTCCGTATCCGAGATGAATACTGCACCTCGGGTGAGGTGCTGTACCCTGTGGCACCTGAAGCCACAGGAGCGCCACAAGGACACTGATGGTGCTTTGTTTCAGCAAGAGGGCCGAGGCTGCAGATCAACCACAGTCTTTGCCCCTTAATGACGGTTGAGTATACCAGGGTGCAGTGGGGATTTTCAAAGTGTCATCAGACAGGAAGTAATAAAAAAAATAGTAAAGCAGACTAATGAGGGAATTTTTCATTAACATATATTAGAAAAAAGATTGGATTATAATAGAGATTTAGAAGTAAAGTAAAATTTAGTTTCGGACCACCTCCTTAATGATTCAGAGCCAATAAAAATAGACCACTTATCAGGGGCCACTGCTTTGTGCTTTCTCCCCAGGCAATAATTTGACAGCCAGCCCCTGATTCCCAGCCAGGCTCAGTGTCAGACTGTCAGCGTCTGCAGCTCAGCGCCGGCGCGTCGTGTACACTGCGGTGTCCTAGAAGCTGGTCCTGCTCTGTTGCTCCTCTCTCTGGCTCAACTTGCTTGTGCCCCTGGCTGCCATACAGCCAGAGAGAGGAGCTTTGCAGGCAGGCGGGCGGCAGGCCATTGGTGCTTGTACTGCTCATGGGCAGCTCAGCATGGCGACTGCACCTGGCAGAGACTCAGACCGACACATCACATAGTCACAAAACAGGCGCACAGCACTGCTTAGACTGGTCCTCTGCAGACGGAGCCGGGCCCGGTAATAGTCTACTTACTGGACTGGTAGATGTATAGCCTGGCTAGGATAAAGCTTAATTCCTAATGTGTGTGCATATGCCACTCAGTAACTTGTATGCCGGCCTCCAGTAACTTATATGTCACACCCAGTAACTTGTATGTCCCTCCAGTAACATGTATGCTGTTTATTATGTTAATATTTTACTGTATTTTTTTTATAGGGTGGGGGGACTTTTGCTATGGGGCCCCATGATTTCTGTGTACGCCCCTGGCAGCACATGGTGTTTTTAAAAGTTCACCCTTTTTGTAATCTATAGGTGTTCACCTGTTGTTGTTGTTGTTGTTGTTGTTGTTGTTGTTGTTGTTGTTGTTGTTGTTGTTGTGCCTAACACATCTATTGCAACTTTTTAAAAACTCACTAAAAATTAGCAAAAATGCTTAAAAACAGTGAGACCATTTTTTTTGTAAACATAATCTTTATTAAAAATTCTCAGTATACAGAATCAATAAAAAAATTATGATTAGGGACATAAATCAAATCAACAAGGAGGGAAGGCCTCTCAATTTCCCTTTCTCACCTTTTTCACAATCTCCCCAACCTTGGAATTAACTCTGCCTCCCTTGCCACCCCTTCCCCCCCAGAACAAAATCCCCAACATACAATCCCTACCCAACTTTACCCCTTTTAGGTGCAGCACTTACAGACTTTCTCTCAGACTTATCATTACCAATATCTAAGTTGATTCCTCCCATCTCTCCTGAATTTTTAATTTACCCAAGGAACCCGTCAAATCTTCGGTAAGGTACCACTCTGTATGTACAAATGGAGCAACCACCTGACTAATCTCTTCCTCAGAGCAAAATCTTACAATGAATGCTCTCCATTTTCCAAAATATTTTTTTGTCTGTTCGTCTTTATCTCTTTACACCCCCAATTGTTCCAAGTAAAGCAAATGTTTTAACTTCTTTACTACCTCCTCTCGTGACGGGGCTTCCCCACTAGCCATTTTTGTAAAATTACTTTCTTGCTCAACATCGCTAAGCAGTGAAATAGGATGGGTATTTTCATCTTAAGCATTCCTCCTTCTTCTCCCCCTTCCTGTCTTCCATAGTGAAATATCTATAAGATCGGATCTAACTCCAACCTCATCTTCCATATGTCCCACATTAGTGTCTTAATCTGTACCCAAAACTTCTGAATTTCCTTGCATTGCCATATCCCGTGGAACAAATCAGTCTTTTCCTCTTTACATTTTGGGCAACAAAGTAATTTGTCCAGGCGTTTTGTATTAGGAATGTTAAATCCATAAATAGCTCTATGCATTAAACGAAACTGGGTATCTCTCCAACTTTCATTAGCAACATACTTCCTTAGCTCCATCCACCCTGACAAAATTTTCTCCTCTCCCTCCTGGTCTACTAACTGCTGGGCCCATGTTCCAAATGTCTTGCCTGGGACGTTAAGAACTAATATATCCCTCAGATCCTTATATAGAGTGGAAATACTTATATTATTTGATTCTCTCATTATGGTTGCGTCTAGGTCAGGGGTCTCAAACACGCGGGACGCGGGCACCATGCGGCCCCCAGGCCCGTGCCACTGTTCACTATCGCGGCAGATGCAAGGGCCGCAGCCACTGTCTGCACTTTGTCAGTTGAATGTTTTGCTTGCGCTGCCCCCCCCCCCCGCCCATTACTACAGGATGGGGATAGGGTGAGCACATTACTATAGGATGGATGGGGACTAGAATGGGCACATTACTGTAGGATAGGGACATTACTATAAGGGGACAAGGATTGGAAACATTACTATAGGATAGGGACAATGCTAGGGACATTAATATAGGATGGGGACAAGGTTGGCACATTACTAAATGACGGGCACATTACTATAGGATGGGGACAAGGTGGGCACAGTACTATAGGATGGGGACATTACTACAGGATGGGGACAAGGTGGGCACATTACTGTAGGATAGGGACATTACTACAAGGGGACAAGGATGGGAAACATTACTATAGAATAGGGATAATGCTGGGGACATTACTATAGGGTGGGGACAAGGTTGGCACATTACTATAGGATGGGGACATTACTATAGAATGGGGACAGTACAATAGGATGGAAATATAAGTAAAACCCACGCACTCAAATGATAAGAGGTCAAATGTATTCAAAGTGTTTTTTTATTATTTGACAGACTGCAAAAATGTGAACCCTAAACAGCAACACCCGACGTTTTGGTTTTGACACCTTTTTCAAGGCTGTTGCTCAATGGCAAAAATGCTAGGAATCATGGGTCGCCTGGACAACCGTCACAGAAAAACAAGATGAGGGTGTCACACATTGCAGCAAATGTCATCAAGAGAAAGGTGGGAGGCTGTGCTAGAGCAGAGGATGGCTGAAGGAGACGCCTGGTAAGAGTCCTGGATGTGCTGGAACAGCAGTAGTGGTGCAGGGACGGCGCCCCAGCACTTGATGACATTTGCTGCAATATGTGACTCCCTCATCTTGTTTTTCCGTGACGGTTGTCCAGGCGACCCATGATTCCCAGCATCTTTGCCATTGAGCAACAGCCTTGAAAAAGGTGTCAAAACCGAAACGTCGGGTGTTGCTTCTGTTTAGGGTTCACATTTTTGCAGTCTGTTAAATAATAAAAAAACACTTTGCATACATTTGCCCTCTTTTCATCATTTGACTGCATGGGTTTTACTTATAATTTGTACTACTATTTACCCAGAGCACCTAGTCTATGACCGTCTGAGCCAGACTTTATCTTTTATACTTTATTACTATAGGATGGGACAGTACTATAGGATGGGAACATTGCTACAAGGGGACAAGGATGGGGAACATTACTATAGATTGGGGACAAGGATGAGCACATTACTGTAGGATGGGGACAAGGATGAACACATTAGTACAGGATGGGCACATTACGATAAGATGGGAACAAGGATGAGGCACATTACTACAAGATGGGGACAAGGATGGGGAACATTACTTTAGGATGGGGACAAGGATGAGCAAATTACAACAAGATGGGGGAACATTACTAAAAGATGCTGGTCAAAATTTCTATATTCTATATATATTTCTATAATAAGTGAAAAATGTTCAAAATTAGTGATCCAAAGGTGTGTAAAAAAAAAAAGAAAAAAATTATTATATATACTACCAATAAAAATGTCACTTTGTCCTGCAAAGAATGTGCCCACCCAAATTATTTTTTTTCCTCTGTGCGGCCCATACACCCAGCCGAGTTTGAGACCCCTGGTCTAGGTGGTTAGCCCCGTACTCTTTAGTGATGTTCCCTAATTTAGATAATACTCCTAACCTGATCTGATTAAATTGATTGGTTTGGAACAGTCTCAACCTGTAAATGTCTTCCACCTCGTCACAAGGTAGCCACCTTACTTCTGTCTCATGCATTGGGTCTCTACGATTCCATATCCCCCTCTCCCTCCACCCTTGGAAAAGCCTGCTTTCCAACCCTTGCGGGAAATCTGGATGAGCCCAAATATTCAAAGATTTGGAAATTTGCCACGACAACCCACACTTTTTTCTAACCGCCTTCCACGCCATCACTGTGTCTCTACAAACCAAGGATTTTTTTATATTAGACGGCAGATTTGACGTGTGTAGGATGGAACCCGGATCCCAAGGTTTACAGAAGTCTGATTCTAGTTCCCAGTCAGAATAGTGGCTTGTTTTTCTCAACCAATCTATTACATGCCGCATTAAGCAAGCTAAATTGTAACCCCTAACATTGGGTAATTTAATCCCTCCTTTCTCCAGGGAAAGCATCAACTTCTTAGCCCCTATCCGCGGTCTAGCTCCCTTCCATAAGAAACAGGAAAATGCCTTAGTCAACCTGTTGACATCCTTACGCTTCAATAACAACGGCATCGTTTGAAGTGGATAAAGCAAACGTGAAAAGCTTATCATGTTTAATAAATGGTTTCGACCCAGAGATTATTTTTATCTTTGTGCTCAATCATGAACTGTATGCGTCATTTTAATGAATTTGGTGCAAAATGCAAGCGAATAACATAAGACAAAGAAAAGTGACTTCTAGACCTACGATGTAATAGTGGCTGCAGAGTGTTGTGTGTTTTCATTTTTTTCTTGTTTTTTCTCCATAGCGAAAATATTTAGCAATCAATGTATTTGGCACCTAATTAGTTAACGACCACTTGGACTTAAAAATTAGTTGTTTTCACTGGGGGGTGTACGTCTTCCCACCCCCTGTATGATGCTGACCACCAATGAGCATATAACAACACAGCAGAAAAAGAACAAGCCCCACCGCAGCCTAGAGCAGGTTTCTCAGTGTGTAAGACTTGTGATACAGGTAGGATCTCCTGGTCTAACCTCCTGCATGAGTAGAAATGTAAAACAAATGACTCTCCATATTGTTCTTGCAGGGAAATGGACTGTTATATGTAATGTGTTTTATTGGTTAATAAAAATGAACCTGCGGCAGCAATATGGTTACTTTTTTTTTTTTTTTGCATATTTTTGGTGATAACACTTATATTTTAGCTAATTCTTATTGATCAGTTCTCTAACATAGCCTCTTCCAATATTTGGTAACCATTTAGTAACCTCCATTTTTTTATATATGCATTATAAAAGTAAAAAAAAAAAATGTATGTTTCCTCCACCCTGAGGAAAAAATATTGTGGATGCCACTGTGACTAATGTCACTAATCCAGGGTGGGAATGGTTTCATCTGATGCTCATCCAAGTTGTAAAACTGATTGATATAGTCTGTGGTGCATCACACAATGCCACATGTATGTCCTTCTGTTTGTTATGCTAAGGTGATAATTAGGCTTTGGCACTGTCATGGGATTATGATAAAGGATATTTTATTGGCTTTGGCTGCTCTATAAAGGGACGAACCCTTATCCGTTGCATTCCAGACAATCATAGACTCATGGTTACCTACATCATGCTGCTGTTAGATTAGGAAGCAAAAACCTGCTGACAGATTCCCTTTAAGGGAAATCTTTCATGTTACCAAATGCCATTAATAATAGCTGTCCAAAGCTATGTGGTGCCGCACTGAAACTGAGGGTGCCAGGGAGAAATTAACTTTATTTCTCTCTGCAGCCTCCAACTTTCAGTCATAGAGGCGTGCTTGAGCAGCTTAGTCAATGCTCAGTATACAGTAAGCAGTGGCTGTAAGCATGCTCTGACACACATACTGCAGAGATGGCTGGCAGTGAATGTGCGTGCTTACAGTCGTCACTCGCAGTCTGACATGCCTTTGACTGAAAGCCATAGAGAGTGAAGTTCATTTCCTTTTAGTTTCCCGACTTTCAGGACATTGCCTATTCAGCTTTAGGATGCTATTAATTTGCAGGTTTAGGCCATGTGCGCACGTTGCGTTTTTTTCTTGTGTTTTGGTTGCGTTTTAAACTGCACTGTGTCATTGACAAACTGCATGCTTTCGCTTCCCCAGCAAAGCGTGTGAGAAATCAAAATTTCCATCCACACGTTGCTTTTTTTTTTTTTGTTGTCTTTTTTTTTTTAGGCAGCATTTTGTTTGACAAATATTTGTCAACATCGTTGCCTAAAAAAAAAGCAGCATGTTCATTTTTTTTTTTTTGCGTTTTGGTCGCGTTTTGTCACCCATTGAAATGCATAAGGTGTGTCAAAACGCAGCCAAAATGTTAGCTGTGCGTTTTTGGTTGCATTTTGGATCCGTTCTTGTTAACAAAAAGAAGGTCTCCATTCTCTCTCCCTCGTACTCTGTCTCTCTCCACGTCATACTCTCTGGCACAGCGCGGCTGTTACACTGCTTCCACGGCCTGCTTCTGAAAGTGCCGGCTGCTCATTAGGCTCATTTCATAATCACTGCACCTGCTCATTAGCCTCATTTCATATTCAGTGCTTCCCCTACGCACCGGCACCTATGATTAGTTGCGGTCAAACACGCCCCCACGCTGAGCTGGGGAGACCCACATTATTGGGAGCCCCCCAGCCTAAAAATATCAGACAGCAGCCGCCCGGAATTACTGCATCTATTAGATGTGACAGTTTCGGGACTTTACCTGGCTCATCCCGATTGCCCTGGAGCGGTGGCAATCGGGGTAATAAGGAGTTAATTGCAGCCCATAGCTAAATGCCCCTCCAAGACCGACATAATCCACACAATGTCCCACGACGCTTCCAGCACTGCTACACCTGACACCCTCTCAGCGAGTGATATAGAACAAGTTGCGCTATCAGCGGTGACGTCACTCGGGTTAGCCTCAGCTACAGCTGGAGTCCTCCACCTGTGACAGCAAATCACCCAAATTACTTAAGTGAGCAGCGCGATCAGTGGTGCAGTCACTCGGGTGATTTTCGGTCACAGCTGTAGTCCTTCACCTGTGACCACAAATCAGGCCGCGATACACAGAGCTGCACGCTGAGAATGAACTCTGCCTCTGATGTCACAACTGCGGACCCCGCAGTACTGCCTGAGTTCATTCTCATCGTGTCTCTGTCTGCTGTCAGTGGCAGTCATGCTCTATGATGCTCGCTGTGACAGGACAGCAATATAGCAGAGCTGAATTGCAGTGTGACCTCGTGTGGATTACTTCGGACCTGCATGGTGTGTTGGGCTTAATAAAGTGGTGAAAGAGGGTTTTTTTGTATTTTATTCCAAATAAAGGATTTGGGGGTTGTATGTTTTATTTACTTCACTTACAGATTAGTGATGGGGGTGGGGTCTCATAGACGACTGCCATCACTAATCTAGGACTTAGTGGTTGCTGTGGGCTGTGATTAACTCCTTATTACGAAGAGCCGGGTCCAGCGCCAGAATTGGCACATCTTATGGCTGCGCCACTTCTGGGGTGGCTGTGGGCTGCTATTGTTAGCCTGGAAAGGGACAAATAACGATGTGCCTTCCCACCCTAATAATATTAGCCCCCAATTGTCTGTTGCACCTTGGCTGGTTTTAGAAAGATGGAAGGGACTCCACATCGTGGTTTGTGGGTTTTTTTTTTGTTTTTGGTTTTTTTTTTTTTTTACATCAAATAATTAAAAAAAGAGTAAGATCCCCTCTATTTTTCATAACCAGCCATGGTACAGCAGACAGCTGAGGGTTGAAGCCTTCACCTGCTGCTGTTCCTGTGCTGGATGTGAAAAATGGGGAGGACCCCAACTCATGTTTTTTTTGTTTGTTTGTTTTTTTTTTACCAAAGGCAAATAAAAAAAACAGCTGTCCAAGCTAGCTATCCCTCTATCAAGCTATTCTGTTATTTCTTTCTATCTATTCTATATGTTCTTTCTATGTATTTTTTTCTAGCTATCAATTATCCTATCATGTTTTATTTCTCCTTTAAAAAACGCATGTGTTTTTTTGGCGTTTTTTTGTCAAATGCAGTGTTTACAGTTGTCAAGTTTGCCAGAGGGTGCATTTTTTTTTTTGTCAAATGAAGAACGCAGTGTGCGGACTTACCCTAATAGCGTTTTCTGATTATGACGGTCACTTTAAATCTAATCATTATTTAGTGTTTCCCAACAGTTCATCAACATTGCATACTGTGGTGTGATGGGAACACATGATCTAGTCTGTGTCCTTTATCTAGGGTTACACAACGTTTCCGCCACCCATTGTATATCCAGTAACGTCTTAGGAGTGCTTCACACACAGCGAGCTCACTGCCGAGATCGCTGCTGAGTCACGCTTTTTGTGACGCAGCAGTGACCTCATTAGCGATCTCGCTGTGTGTGACAATGAGCAGCGATCTGGCCCCTGCTGCGAGATCGCTGCTCGTTACACACAGCCCTGGTTCGTTTTCTTCAAAGGCGCTCTCCCACTGTGACACACAGATCGCTGTGTGTGACAGCGAGAGAGCGACAAATGAAGGGAGCAGGAGCTGGCATCTGACAGCTGAGGTAAGCTGTATCCAAGATAAACATCGGGTAACCAAGGTGGTTACCCGATATTTACCTTAGTTACCAGCCTCTGCAGCTCTCACGCTGCCTGTGCTGCCGGCTCCGGCTCTCTGCACATGTAGCTGCTGTACACATCGGGTTAATTAACCCGATGTGTACAGCAGCTAGGAGAGCAAGGAGCCAGCGCTAAGCAGTGTGCGCGGCTCCCTGCTCTCTGCACATGTAGCTGCATTACACATCGAGTTAATTAACCCGATGTGTACTGTAGCTAGGAGAGCAAGGAGCCAGCGCTCAGTGTGCGCGGCTCCCTGCTCCCTGCACACACAGCTAAGCGGTGTGCGCTGGTAACTAATGTAAACATCGAGTAACCATACCCGATGTTTACCTTAGTTACCAGTCTCCGCAGCTTCCAGACGGCGGCTCCGTGCAAGCGCAGCGTCGCTTGCACGTCGCTGCTGGCTGGGGGCTGTTCACTGGTCGCTGGTGAGGTCTGCCTGTTTGACAGCTCACCAGCGACCATGTAGCGATGCAGCAGCGATCCTGACCAGGTCAGATCGCTGGTCGGATCGCTGCTGCATCGCTAAGTGTGAAGGTACCCTTACTCATGTATTTAACCAGTCTTTGTAGTGAAAATCACGCTGTAAGAGATGTGGAATTCTGTGAATAGGAAACTTGGTGCTTGTAACATATCATGCAGTGTTAAATGGGGTCATGTGTCATTACTATAACCTGTGCTATATTCTTAGGCTGGGGCCACACGGGGACTACTGCGATCCACTTGCATGACACTCGGCTCGTGCTGGTAGTACAGCAGAGCCGAGTGTCATGCGTGTGTCCTTGCAACTGAGGTCCGTTCGTGCGAGCAGACCTCAGCTGCGGGGGGCGGGCCGGCAGTCAGGAGGGGAGGGAGGGATTTCTCTCCCTCTCTTCTGCGTAGCCGGCTATTGCCATTATCGCACTGCACTAGCGGTACACCGGTGTACCGCGAGTGCAGTGCGATTTTTCTCTCGCCCCATTCACTTGAATGGGTGCGAGAGAAAGAGACACGGCTTACAATCGCAGCATGCTGCGATTGTTTTCTCAGTCCGATTAGGGCTGAGAAAATAATTGCCCATGTGTGCTGACACACAGGCTAGAATTGGTCCGAGGGGAATGCGATGTTTTATCGCACTCCACTCGCACTGTTTTTCTCGCCGTGTGGCTTAAGGAAACACCTCGAATGTTGATAAAACAAAAAAGGCTTTGTCCAAACTGACACCTAGCAAACTATGGACGCGCCACAGGTGTCGTGGTCAATGTCGTCGTGCAGTCCCAACCTAAAGAAGACAAACCGGTCTAGATTGGTGCAGGTTAAATGGCCACCCAGTGATTGTCAGCTCTGTTATATGGTGTTCATTATTGAATCAGTGTTTTGAGCACACAGGCATCACAGTGACCGAAAATTTGACTGAATCTGTCTATATACACAATGTGAAAGAGCCGCTATCTGTATTGGTGCCTGCAACTAAAAAACCCATATAATTTTAGTTTTGATGAGTTGAAGCTTTTGTTGGGATCATTTTCCATGACCTTTTGGATCACATTTATCCTGTGCTCTATGCTGAGCACCTACTTTGGGATTTATGTGTAAATATCCGAATGATGTGATTCAGATGACCTGCCCAAGGAATCCATTCACTATAGGGAAGCAGCAGAGTTACTCTGCACTCTGTCTTGCCTTTTTTTCCCTGGAGTATGTGCCTTTTCAGAAGATCACAAAACTGTGGCCGACCGACCTCTATGAACGCCCAAAACACCGGACACTGCTGTATAGTGACAAAGCTACTAATGAGTGCTGGGGTCCAGGTTGGATTAGCACGCATGAGCCCAGTTGTCCTGTAGTGATAATCTCCTGCTGTTTAAACCACTGATATGTATTGAAACAAAAAACACAGCCTAGTAAGTGGCACATCAGGGTCTCTGCTCCCACATTATGGTGCATTTTGATTAAGGCCAGTTTCACGCAAGCGGCATTTCGCCGCTTTGCCGGATCCGTCACGCTCCAGTACAGTGCAATACAGTCATGTGACCGGAGCTTGCCGTGATGCCATTGTACTGTTTTGCACTCTACTGGAGTATGACGGATCCGGCAAATCGATGAAATGCCGGACGGGTGAAACCAACCTAAATAACAAAAACCTGCTGACAGATTACCTTTTAATGATCCAATCTTTGTGAGAGGCTGCTGACTCATTTAACCCCCTCTGCCCCCCCATATCCCCGTATAGCTCATGGGGGGTAAAGGGTGCAGAGGCAAACTAAGAATGGCTATAGTCTGTGACTGGATGCAATTTAAAACTATTTGTGAGAATTATCTAAATATGTTCGAGTGTTCTTAGGGTGCATTTATACTGGTCTAATATAATAATAATAGTGTGGGTGTGTGTGTGTGTGTGTGTGTGTGTGTGTGTGTGTATATATATATCTATCTATCTCTCTATCTATATATCTATCAAGAGAGAGAAGGAGTCTGAGTACAAATTGCACTGTTGCCTAATAGGCGGCCATCTTGCAAGTAGCTGATCAGCGTTTGTTTACCACCAATCCTGTAGTGTAATTCTTGTTTTCGTAGTGTTTCTTGAGTTTGGAACCCTACAGAAACAAATGTAAAGAGATCCCTGTGTCAGCACAATCCTTTTCCACCCGTGCTTCCTTTTTGACACAGGAAATGATTGAATTTTCTATTGCATTTTGAGCAGGAAGCGTGTCTCACTTGTAATACAAGAATAAAGTCAGGAATTGACACTTAAAGGGGAAATTCAAATCAATTACAGTAGGAGCAACTGTGTTCTTCACTGACACAAATTAAGGCTAAAAGTAGAATAGAAGTGCCTCTCGGTATTCAGCAGGATTTCCTGCGTGTTTGTAGAAATCACGAGTTCATTTCCTTTTTTTAGTTAGTCAACAGATGTGTGGACCGTGCAATATAAACGGCATTTAAAGGGAACCTGTTAGGTGCAATATGCACCCAGAACACCGGGCAGTTCTGGGTGCATATTTCTAATCCCTGCCTAACCACTAGCATAGATAAAGAGATCTTTTGAAAAAGTATTTCTAAAGATCTTTTACCGTATTCTAATGAGCGAGGGCACTAGTCGCAAGGGCGTTAGTTCCTGCGCTCATTCTGCTCTCTTAGCATGTTAGTACACCCACAAGGGCATGCTATTCAATGCAGCGTCATCAGCGGTGACGCGCGTACCTGTGTTCATTGTCACTGTTTCAGAATGCTGGGCTTCGTGTCAGTGCGCATGATCAGAAGTCCCCGACACTTCCGGTCATGCACATTATGAAGGTGGGTGTACGGGTCCCGGCTTCAGAGAGGGGTCTAGTGCGCATGGCCGGAAGTATCGGGACTTCTGGTCATGCGCACTGACCCTAAGCCCGGCGTCTGAGAGGTGGTGACCTTGGACACCGGTATGTGTATCACCACTGATGACGCTGGACAATGGGCATTGAATAGCATGTTGGCACGTCCCTGTGAGCATGCTAAGAGGGCGAACTAGTCAAGGGAACTAACATGCTTATATGTCAAGTTTGTTTTTTTTTGTTTTGTTTTGGGGTTTTTTTTGCACAGTTTTAAGGGCACATTCACATGACCGTTCCATTTTTGTGGTCCACAAAACACAGTTCATTTTTTTTCACGGATGCATCTGGGTGGCATCCATGTGACATCCGTTCCATTCCGTATACAAGCCGTGTATCATCCGTGTGTCATCTGTGTGCCTTCCCTTTTTTTTTTTTTGCGGACCACAAAACACGGAAGCAGCTAGATAGATAAATAGATGGATAGCTAGATATAGATAGAGGGATAGATAGATAAAGGGATAGATAGACAGAGATAGATAGAGGGATGAATGAATGGAGGGATAGATAATAGATGAGAAAGACATATAATGTCCCCAGCATTTTGTAATCTTGCACCTTTTAGTGCATTTCATGTGGCACTAAGGGGTGCCTAGCCTTGTATTTAGCAAAAAAAACAACAACGTAGGGTCCCCCCCAAATTGGATCACCAGCCAAGGTAAAGCAGATAGCTGTGGTCTGGTATTCTCAGACTAGGGAGGTCCGTGGTTCTTGCACCCTCCCCAGCTTAAGAATAGCAGGCCACAGCTGCCTCAGAAGTGGCGCATCCATTAGATTTGCCAATCCTGGTGATTTTCCCCAGCTTATCCCGATACCCTGGTGCGGAGGCAAACCGGTTAATATATGGGTTGATACCAGATGTGTAATGTCACCTGGCATCAAGCCCTGGGGTTTTTGATGTCACGGTGTCTATCAGATACTTGACATCACAACCCAGTCAGTAATTAAAAAAATTGCCGACAAACAAATTTTTATTTGAAAAAAAACCTCCCCAACACATTCCCTCTTTCACCAATTTATTGAAAAGAATAAAGAAATCCGGGTCCCCGGCGTAATCCAATAAGGGGGTCCCACGACAATCCCTACTCCCTGTCCCAGTCAATGAAGAACATAACGTTCCCCATTGACTGGGAGAGCAGTACACTGACCTGAGCTAACATCATGAGGTCTGCCCAGGTCACTGCAGGGCATGACCAGCGGTGACTTCAGGAGGTTAGTGAGGTATATTACCTGCAGTAATGGAAACCGCTGCACTCCTGACATCAGCGCTGGTCACTGAATTCTATGCCCGCCGCGTTCTCAGACCACCTCTTGCGAGCGGCCCGTGACGTCACCGCTAGTCACAGTCTCAGGCCGCCTGCGAGAGGTGATCTGAGAACGCAGCGGTCAGTGACTAGCACTGACGTCAGGAGTGCAGGACTTAATCACTGCAGGTAATGAACTTTACGAACCTCCTGAAGGCAATGCTTATCATCCCCGCAGCTGCTCGCGCTGCAGTGCTGGCATATGCTGAAGCACTGCTGTATGAGCAGCCGCGGTGCTGGAGCGGGACACAGACTGCACGGGCACCCGACGGAAGTCACACGGAAGTGCTTACGTGTGGCTTCCGGGAATTTTGCGGGCCCATTGACTTGTATTGAGTCACGTTCCGTTATTACGGAACAGAATAGGACAAGTTCCATAATAACGGAACGGACATACGGCAACCGATGTGTTTTTTTTTTTTGTAGGATCGGATGCACACGGAAGTGCTTCTATGTGCCATCCCATCCTACGCAGAACACATTGAAAAGATGGTCCTGTCCGTGGGGCCGCAAAAAAAACAGGAACTGACCAGGACAGACGGAACGGTCATGTGAATGAGCCCTAAGTGTACTGCTCAAGACGGCAGAGAGTAGGAGCACCACAAATGGGAATCTTTCAGCAGGTTTTTGCTATGAAATCTGACAGCAACATGAGGTAGTGACAGAGTCCTCGATTCCAGTGATTCCCTCCCTCCCCCCCCCCCAAAAAAATGGACAGTTTGTAATCTTTTTTGCTTATTCCAACTCGGTATTTTGGGGTCGTGTGTATTTTTACTATCAATTTGGCACTTTTTTAATATGCAAAGAAAATTTTTTTCCATGCTGGTCAGCAATACACATTGGAATATCCACATTACTTAATGTACTTATAGCCATTTTGGGATACTCTGAATATTGTTGATTAATTGTTATTGTGTGCCATTTTCTCTTTTATATACATTACAGACATATCTGGTTACAATGTTTTTATGGTGTGTTTTTTGGAGTAAATATAATTTAAGGTGTGTGTAAGAATATTGCAAGGCTTTTTTCTCAGTGATCAAACAAGGGGGAAAATACAAAAAAAAAGAAAAAAAAGGGCAGCAAACACACAACAATTAGGCCTCAGAATTACATTTTTATTACATTTTTATGGATTTAGTAGAGAAAAATAATCATGGCAGGTTTTTATGCCATTTACAGATTACGATAAATAATCTGATCTCTGTGTTGTGCAGGTTATTACGATAAGAGACACCAAATAATGTAATTTGCTGACGTATAATGTTTATTATTTTTTAAAAAGTGCATTAAAAATGACACTACTGTAATTGTTTATTATTTTAGGAAGAAAACCATGTTTTTATTCTCCCTCTTGAACATAGAAATACACTGTTATAGACAATGTATCTCTATGTGCTAATATCTGACTGTGGAGTCAGAGGCTGCACTTCAGATTCAAGATAAGAAAATGCTCTCAGTGACCTCACCAGAGTCTGTGACTCTCTACTTTATCTTTTGCCTGCAAAGTTAAAGGTTTTGGGTTCAAGTCCCAGGGAGGAGGGAATAAAAAAGATATTTTTGTAATTGTTTCTCATTATTTTATAGTAGGTTTATTATAAAGGGGGCTTTACACGCAGCGATATCACTGGTGAAAGCACACGCCCCCGTCGTTTGTCCGTCACGGGCAAATCGCTGCCCGTGGCACACAACATCGTTAGTCCCCGTCACACATACTTACCTGCCTAGCGACATCGCTGTTGCCGGCGAACCGCCTCCTTTCTAAGGGGGCGGTTCGTGCGGCGTCACTAAGCGGCCACCCAATAGAAGCGGAGAGGGGAGATGAGTGGTCGGAACATCCCGCCCACCTCCTTCCTTCCTCATTGCTGGCGGACGCAGGTAAACTGTAGTTCGTCGTTCCTGAGGTGTCACACATAGCGATGTGTGCTGCCTCGGGAACAACGAACAACCTGCATCCTCAACAATCAACGATTTTTTGAAAATAAACGACGTGTGAACGATAAGGTGAGTATTTTTAATCGTTAATGGACGTTCGTTGGTGTCACAAGCAATGACGTCGCTAGCGATGCCGGATGTGCGTCAAGGAATCCGTGACCCAGCGATATATCGTTAGATACGTCGTTGCGTGTAACGGGGCCGTAACAAAAAATGTGACTTTTTCTTCTTCTCTAGAATACAGGTACATAGAGGTACACTATGTACATAATGTATCTATGTACCTGTATAATATGCTTCTGGGTTCCCTCCCTGCTCTACAGGTCATATATACCAAATCCTCCTATCTCTCTGTGTGGCCTGTGGCTCATTGCGGAGTTAATTATTTTACTTTATGGTCAGGCAGAGAGCTACCGGCCCTGCACCTGAGGTGGAGGAGCTGCAGAAAGGACAGGTGAGAGGAAGTCAGGACAAAGCCCTGATGTGCCAGGACAGTGGAACTGATCCCTCAAATCTGGAAGTCCCATTGAATCTGGGACAGTTGGGAGCTATCCAATAGTTGGTCACAGCTCATCCCTCCCAGTACAATGAACTTTGCCCACATCAGAGTAAGCCTAGAATACTTTCCTATGAAAGTCAGATCCCAACTATTGCTGGCTATCTATGATCAATGTGCCTATAGTAAATCGTATCTCTAAATGCTAATAGAGTATTACATAAAATGACTGCCCCTATAGTCATGCAAGCAAAACAAATCTGCAGTCAGAAAATTGAAAAAATAAATCAGAATTTAGTTTTGTTAAAAGTATTATATACAGTGCCTACAAGTAGTATTCAACCCCCTGCAGATTTAGCAGGTTTACACATTCGGAATTAACTTGGCATTGTGACATTTGGACTGTAGATCAGCCTGGAAGTGTGAAATGCACTGCAGCAAAAAAGAATGTTATTTATTTTTTTATTTTTTTTTTTAAATTGTGAAAAGTTTATTCAGAGGGTCATTTATTATTCAACCCCTCAAACCCCAAGAATTCTGTTTGGTTCCCCTAAAGTATTAAGAAGTATTTCAGGCACAAAGAACAATGAGCTTCACATGTTTGGATTAATTATCTCTTTTTCCAGCCTTTTCTGACTAATTAAGACCCTCCCCAAACTTATGAACAGCACTCATACTTGGTCAACATGGGAAAAACAAAGGAGCATTCCAAGGCCATCAGAGACAAGATCGTGCAGGGTCACAAGGCTGGCAAGGGGTACAAAACCCTTTCCAAGGAGTTGGGCCTACCTGTCTCCACTGTTGGGAGCATCATCCGGAAGTGGAAGGCTTATGGAACTACTGTTAGCCTTCCACGGCCTGGACAGCCTTTGAAAGTTTCCACCCGTGCCGAGGCCAGGCTTGTCCGAAGAGTCAAGGCTAACCCAAGGACAACAAGGAAGGAGCTCCGGGAAGATCTCATGGCAGTGGGGACATTGGTTTCAGTCAATACCATAAGTAACGTACTCCACCGCAATGGTCTCCGTTCCAGATGAGCCCGTAAGGTACCTTTACTTTCAAAGCGTCATGTCAAGGCTCGTCTACAGTTTGCTCATGATCACTTGGAGGACTCTGAGACAGACTGGTTCAAGGTTCTCTGGTCTGATGAGACCAAGATCGAGATCTTTGGTGCCAACCACACACGTGACGTTTGGAGACTGGATGGCACTACATACTACCCCAAGAATACCATCCCTACAGTCAAGCATGGTGGTGGCAGCATCATGCTGTAGGGCTGTTTCTCAGCCAAGGGGCCTGGCCATCTGGTCCGCATCCATTGGAAGATGGATAGCACGGCCTACCTGGAGATTTTGGCCAAGAACCTCCGCTCCTCCATCAAGGATCTTAAGATGGGTCGTCATTTCATCTTCCAACAAGACAACGACCCAAAGCACACAGCCAAGAAAACCAAGGCCTGGTTCAAGAGGGAAAAAATCAAGGTGTTGCAGTGGCCTAGTCAGTCTCCTGACCTTAACCCAATTGAAAACTTGTGGAAGGAGCTCAAGATTAAAGTCCACATGAGACACCCAAAGAACCTAGATAACTTGGAGAAGATCTGCATGGAGGAGTGGGCCAAGATAACTCCAGAGACCTGTGCCGGCCTGATCAGGTCTTATAAAAGACGATTATTAGCTGTAATTGCAAACAAGGGTTATTCCACAAAATATTAAACCTAGGGGTTGAATAATAATTGACCCACACTTTTATGTTGAAAATTTATTAAAATTTAACTGAGCAACATAACTTGTTGGTTTGTAAGATTTATGCATCTGTTAATAAATCCTGCTCTTGTTTGAAGTTTGCAGGCTCTAACTTATTTGCATGTTATCAAACCTGCTAAATCTGCAGGGGGTTGAATACTACTTGTAGGCACTGTAGGTGATATACCCTATAAAGATGGGGTCTCAAACACGCGGGCCGCATGCGGCCCCTCAGGGTAGTTCGTGCGGCCCCAAAGCCTGTGCCCCTGTTAACTATCGCGGGAGGTGCAGGGGCCGCAGCCACTGTCTGCACTTTGTCAGATGAATGTGTTGTTGGCGCTGCGCTCTCGCGCCGGCAATACAATAATCTCACATAAATCACTGACAGCGACACTGCTCCGGCCGCGATAGTGAACATGGGCACGGGGTCTGGGGGCCGCACGAAGCAGAGGTGAGGCAGCGGAGGGAGCGCAGGACAGGTGAGAAGAATGGGTGTGTGTGTGTGTGTGTGTGTGTGTGTGTGTGTGTGTGTGTTGGACGTTAACCCCTTAGCGACCTATGACGTACTGGGTGGGTACGTTATGGCTCCCTGGAACTTAAGGACCCATGACATACCCAGTACGTCATGGTGAAATCGCGGCCCCGATGGCTGCAAATACCTTAGATTCGGGGACCTCAGGAGGGGTGCTGCCTCGTCCCCGGACCTACGGAGGCTGTGATTGGCTGAGCGGCGTTCGTCAGCCGATCACAGCAACTAATGTTTCAGCCATTGAAAATCGCTGAAACATTGAAATCCAGCCAAGATCAGGGCAGCTGTAGCCCTGATCATTGGCTGGAGCTGGGTGACCTGTGTTTCACCCGCCCCCAGCTCTGATTGGAGAGACCGGCCTTGTGACCGATCTCTCCAATCACTGTGGATCTGGGGCCGGAGACCGCCCCCTCAGCTTCACTCCGGCATCTGTGGAAGGTGAGGGGAGCTGCTGACTCATTACTACAGGATGGGGACAAAGTGCGCACATTACTATGGGATGGAGATAAGGCTGGGGACATTACTATAGGATTGGGACTAGGATGGGCACAGTACTATAGGATGGGGACATTACTACAGGATGGGGACAAGGTGGGCACATTACTGTAGGATAGGGACATTACTACAAGGGGACAAGGATGGGAAACATTACTATAGAATAGGGATAATGCTGGGGACATTACTATAGGGTGGGGACAAGGTTGGCACATTACTAAAGGATGGGCACATTACTATAGAATGGGGACAGTACTATAGGATGGGGACATTGCTAAAAGGGGACAAGGATGGGGAACATTACTATAAGATGGGGACATTACTATAGGATGGGGACAAGGATGAACACATTACTATAACATGGGGACAAGGATGAACACATTACTGCAAAATGGGGGCAAGGATGGGGAACATTACTTTAGGATGGGGACAAGGATGAGCACATTACTGTGGGATGGGGCACAATACTACAAGGGGACAAGGATGGGCACGGTACAACAATATGTGGAACATTACTAAAAGATGTTGGTCAAAATTTCTATATAGTGCTAATAGTAAGACTATTAGTTACAAGAAAGGGATAAAATGTAAAAAAAAAAAAAAATGTTTATATTTAAACAATGTGCACGTTTGCTATAATGAACAAGTGAAAATGTTGAAAATCAGTGATCCCAAGGTGTATAAAAAAATAAAATATATATATATTTTATATGGTACCAATAAAAATGTCACTTTGTCCTGCAAAGAATGCAGCCCCCCAAATTATTTTTTTTCCTCTGTGCGACCCATATACCCAGCCGAGTTTGAGACCCCTGCTATAAAGTATACGTGCAACCCTTACTCTTTTACACAATTAATCATTTTGGGGTTGTGCAATGCCACCATTTAAGGCCTTGTGTGCACGCTGCTTTTTTTTTTTTTTTGCTGCATTTTTGGTGCAGTTTTGGGTGCAGTCTGTAGTGCTAAACTGCATGTTATGGCCTTCCCCAGCAAAGTCTATAAGACATCAGAAAGGCTGTGCACATGTTGCTTCCTTTTTGCCGTTTTGCAGCTTTGGTTGCAGAAAAAAGAAGCAACATGTCACTTCTTTTCTATATTTTTCCCTGCGTTTTACCATTGACATTGTTAAAAAAACGCAGCAGAAACGCAGAAAAAATGCATGTGGTTTTTGATGCATTTTTCTGCCAGAGGGTACGTTTTTCGCTGGAGAAACAAAACTGCAGTGTGCACACATACGCAAAGTTAGAATTGGGCCTGTGCTTGGCACACTGTGGGCATGCTATAGCTTGCCCTTATAACTGCACCACCCAGAGGTAAAGAGTGTTGTGCCATACCAGATGCTAAGGCTGCTTTCACACATCCGGTTTTTGCAGTGCGGCACAATACGACACTCTGCAGAAAAAACACAACCGTTTTTTTTTGCCGCCGGTTGCGTTTTTTCCCGCATAGACTTGCATTAGCGCCGTATTGTGCCGCATGACCTTGCGTTGTGTCCGTTTTTTGCCGGATGCTGCATATTTAGTCCATGCGGCGGCCAGATGGAACGTTGCCTAGCATGTTTTTTTTGTGCGGCGAAAAAACCGTATCGCGCCGGATCCGGCGCGATACACAATGCAAGCCTATGGACGCCGGATGCGGCGTCCTGCGGCAAAAACCGCATCCGGCCGCCGGATGCGTTTTTTTGCACTGTGCATGCTCTGTATCAAGCCGCATCCATCAAAAACCGGACGGGCCGCATGGAAAAACGTATGCAACGGATCCGGTTTTTTTCGCCGCATCCATTGCATAGGTTTTTGAGCCGGATTGTGTCACTCAGCACAAACCAGATGTGTGAAAGAAGCCCAAGGGCGGCTTTGCACGTTGCAACATCGCACGTGCAATGTCGGTGGGGTCAAATCGAAAGTGACGCACATCCGGCGTCACTTTCGACATCGTAGTGTGTAAATCCTAGATGATACGATTAACGAGCGCAAAAGCGTCGTTATCGTATCATCGGTGTAGGTTCCGACTTTTTCATAATTACGCTGCCGCGACAGGTACGATGTTGTTCCTCGTTCATGCGGCAGCACACATCGCTGTGTGTGAAGCTGCAGGAGCGAGGAACATCACCTTACCTGCCGCCGCCGGCTATACTGAAGGAAGAAGGTGGGCGGGATCTTTACATCCTGCTCATCTCCGCCCCTCCGCTTTGATTGGCCGCCTGCCGTGTGACGTCGCTATGACGGTGTACGACCCGCCCCCTTAGGAAGGAGGCGGCACGCCAGCCACAGCGACGTCGCAGGACAGGTGAGTGCATGTGAAGCTGGCGTAGCGATAATGTTCGCTACGCCAGGAATCACAAGATGTCGCTGCTGCGACGGGGGCGGGGACTATTGCGTCCGACATCGCAGCATCGGCTTGCGATGTCGCAACGTGCAAGCCCGCCTTAGATTGCATGATTGATCAAAAATAGAGGCATGTTTTAAAGAGGATGTCTCCCCAAAATTCAGATTGCAATCACTATTAAATGGGTGGGTCTTTTATATTCATTATTGGCCACAACAATATTATGTTGAGAAACAATGTTTCTCTCAAATACCTTGTATTGCCAATAGTGCCTGTGAGCAGCGCTATTGCAGTCTGCTCTTCCCCATCGCCTGACCCCTGCGCTCCGTGATCTCGGGGATCTGGTGATGTCACGTCAACTTCCTGATCACCTGACATCACTGCGGCCGCCCCCTGTCTCTGTGAGTGACTTTGTGGGCGAAGTTTCCCCACTCATCACAGCCCAGCGTCACAGCGCAGCACCTCCTTGCTCACTCCTTTTTTGCTGCAGAGCGTGCAATCGGGAGGGATGCTGGGATTTAACGAGCGGTAAAACTCTGTCCACAGCCTCACAGAAACGGGTCGGTCGCGGTGATGTCAGGTGAACATGAAGTTGACATGACCTCACCGGATCCCCGAGGTCATGGAGCCCGGAGGTTAGGCGATGGGGAAGAGCGGACTTCAATAGCGCCGCTCACAGACACTATTGGCAACACAAAGTACTTGAGAGAAACCTTGTTTCTCAACCTAATATCATTGTGGCCAATAATAAATATGGGTGAACCACTTCTTTAAATCATGCTTGATGTTTCAGGTATCTGTTCAGAATAGGCTGTCATGTGTCTACATGAGGAATAACATGGTTTCTGGCCATTACATGACTGGTATCCTGCATTTTCACCAGCTTTCCCCATTGATCACAAACTTTCAGTTCTTCCTGAGCTGGTGGGTAGAGAGTAGCTGCTATGATGTCTACCATACAGTCATGGCCAAAGGTTTTGAGAATGACCCCAAAATTATATTTTCACATGATCTGTTGCCCTCTGGTTTTTAATTGTTTGTCTGATGTTTACATCACATACAGAAATATAATTGCAATCATATTATGAGTACCAAAAAGTTATATTGACAGAATGAGTTAATGCAGCAAGTCAATATTTGCAGTGTTGACCCTTCTTCTTCAGGACCTCTGCAATTCTCCCTGGCATGCTCTCAATCAACTTCTGGATGGATCAAATCCTGACTGATAGCTGTCCATTCTTGCATAATCAATGCTTGCATTTTGCCAGAATTTGCTGGTTTTTGTTTGTCCACCCGTCTCTTGATGATTGCCCACATGTTCTCAATGGGATTAAGATCTGGGGAGTTTCCAGGCCATGAACCCAAAATCTCTATGTTTTGTTCCATGAGCCATTTAGTGATCACCTTTGCTTTATGGCAAGGTGCTCCATCATGCTGGAAAAGGCATTGTTGGGTGCCAAACTCCTTCTGGACAGTTGGGAGAAGTTGCTCTTGGAGGACATTCTGGTACCATTATTTATTTATTCATGGCTGTGTTTTTAGGCAAGACTGTGAGTGAGCCGATTCCCTTGGCTGAGAAGCAACCCCACACATGAATCGTTTCAGGATGCTTAACAGTTGGCAAGGCAAGACAAGACTGGTGGTAGCGCTCACCTCTTCTTCTCCTAATAAGCTGTTTTCCAGATGTCCCAAACAATCGAAGAGGGGATTCATCTGAGAAAATGACTTTACCCCAGTCCTCAGCAGTCCACTCCCTGTACCTTTTGCAGAATATCAGTCGGTCCCTGATGTTTTTTCTGGAGAGAAGTGGCTTCTTTGCTGCCCTCCTTGAAACCAGGCCTTGCTCAAGCAGTCTCCGCCTCACATTGCGTGCAGAAGCACTCACACCAGCCTGCTGCCATTGCTGAGCTAGCTCGGCACTGCTGGTAGTCCGATCCCGCAGCTGAAACAGTTTTAAGAAACAGTCCTGGCGTTTGCTGGTCCTTCTTGGGCGCCCTGGAGCCTTTTTGGCAACAATGGAAGCTCTCTCTTGATGATGCGATAGATTGTTGACTGAGGTGCAATCTTTGTAGCTGCGATACTCTTCCCTGTTAGGCCATTTTTGTGCAGAGCAATGATGGCTGCACGTGTTTCTTTAGAGATAACCATGGTTAACTGAAGAGAAACAATGATACCAAGCACCAGCCTCCTTTTAAAGTGTCCAGTGGTGTCATTCTTACTTAATCATGACTGATTGATCGCCAGCCCTGTCCTCATCAACACCCACACCTGTGTTAATGGAACAATCACTAAAACAAGGTTAGCTGCTCCTTTTAAGGCAGGAATGCAATGATGTTGAAATGTGTTTTGGTAGTTGAAGTTCATTTTCTTAGCCAATATTGACTTTGCAAGTAATTGCTGTTAAGCTGATCACTCTTTATGACATTCTGGAGTATATGCAAATTGCCATTAGAAAAACTTAAGCAGTAGACTTTGTAAAAATTAATATTTGTAGCATTCTCAAAACTTTTGGCCATGACTGTACACTATTGTAACAGCAGCATGGAGGACATTTTATATCGGTACTGAGCTGTGAATCCAGTTGATTGAAGCTGCAGCTAGAACTGCCCTGTGTCTTCCCGGTCTCTTACTGTACTGACTGTTCCTCCTCTTTCCATAGAGTATAATAGAAGGTATAATATAACATATCTCCGTGCTGACAGTGCGTCTTGGTTTGAGCACAATGGATTTGAGCTGTGTTTCAGAGTGGATGGAAGTGCTAAGGAGGCAGAAGGAGATGCTAAGAAGTAACTCCAAAGTGGAGAAAGAAGCAGATTTTCTGATAAGATGTAATAAAATGTATTCTATTCGCCTATAGTTTGATTTAGGCAATGTTCGTTGAAGTACCGGTGACATTTTAAATAGATCAATTGGCTCTACATTGAAAAAGATTGAAAATTCATGGCAGAATAATCCTTTTTTGAAAAATTTCCCTCCTCAATATTGAATTGCTCATTATAAAAAGTGGTATGCGTATTTTTATAGCAAGTACATCAGCACCATGGATCTTAGGGCTCTATTTAATAATATTAAATAATAATAAGAAAATTTAAGTATGATGCTGCCCTCCACTATGGCAGCAAGTTGCTACCCACATGCTGCTATTACTATGAACGACACTTAGGGCCTTATTAATCAAAACTTACACGCCATAATCCTGACTTAACACTACAATGGCACATGCATACAGATAGATGCAGCTCACTTTATTGGTCAACTTGCAAAGCCACCTTTTGGCCCATTAGTATAGTCAGGCCTTTCCCAAGCTTGATCCATAGCTTTAAAGTATACCGTACTTCTGATCAATCTGGGGTGCCCTTTTAAATGATAAGAGTGGGCGATCTCGCTCTTAGATTAGGAGAGAGCCCGCAGAGCGTGGTGGGGTCCCGCACTGCATATCTGGATCCCACAACCTGGTAGTTCGGCCCGACTTTTCCTCCCTCTTACGAGGGAGGGACCCTTGGGACAACTTTTGTTTTATACATGTTATTCAGAAAAATCACCAGTTTGGGGCTGCCCTCTCCTTTATTAAATAAAAAAGGGCAGCCTCAGATTGAGTATAAATACATATTAACCTCTTTCAGAACTAATTATTTTGTATACATAGTTAACGACAAATGTGGTTTTCATTCCAGTGGGCCCTCTAAGGATAGAGTTTTCAGTAACGGTGGATCTGGAGCAAGTGAGGAAGACCAACCCAAACGTAATGAATGGTGGTCGGTTCAAGCCAAAGGACTGCAAGGCACTGCAGAAAGTGGCCATTATCATACCATTTAGAAAACGCGAGGAGCATCTCAAGTACTGGCTATATTACCTGCACCCTATTTTGCAGAGGCAACAACTTGACTATGGTGTCTTTGTCATAAATCAGGTAAGTCTTTATAGGTTTTAATTAAAAAAAAAAAAATATATATATATATATATATATATATATATATATATATATATATATATATATATAAATATATATATTTTTAATATATTACACACACATACATGCATACACATACATACATGCATACACATACACACACACACACGTTAGGATTTTATTATTTTTTTTCCACCCATTTAAAGTGAGTGGTCCATGGCAGTAGAAACTCTGATTTTCAGAGGTTTTACGATGATGGTGAGGTTGGAAAACCCTACTATAGACAGTAGATACATTAGTGCTATAGGTGAACTGAAGATTTCACTAGCGGGCAATATCTTTTTAGCGGATTTCACTTGCATTTGAGACATGCAGGTTGCAGAAAAATAGGCATAAACATCCATTCACCTTCAGAATTTAGGGAATAGAAGCTTGAAAGCTACCATAGTTAAAACAGAAGCAAAACACTCAGAAAAACAAATACCTTGCATTAGTACAAAAGAAAACAAAGGCAAAGTAGATGCAAATTACATACCACCTTTGGTTATTGTATCTTACGTCTAGATTTCTCTCTGTCCTCCTTCCCCAAAGAAAAATATACAACTATGGGATGTAATAGGGCACATCTTTGTCTGTGTGTCTCTTTGGACGTCTTTTACCTAATTATTACATTACTATTTTTGGTTTATTTTTCTTCTAAGTACTTTTTTTTGAAGAAGAAGATAATAATTTGTGGTAGAACTGCCTGTAGGATGGGAAAAAGGAACTATAGGTCTCTGACAAATTTCAGCGATGAGTTGTTATACTGTCATGTGACCGCTGCTGCCAATCGGTGGCCCCAGTATTGTAATTGTGGAAGACATTTTAATTATAGGTTACGAACATTAAAGGGATTGTCCCAATAACAAAATACATTTTATTCAATAGATCTTGGAAAAATCATCAATTAGTTGTGTTTAAAAAAGAAAAAAAAAAAAAAAAGTTCCTGTACTGAGATTGTATATATGTGTCCCTGCTGTGTACTGTGTAATGGCCGTGTCTGACCTTACAGGGACATGGTCTGATCATACCACACATCCTGGGCAGGGGAGAAAGTAAGAGTATACAGATTTACAGCATGGGATCATAGCTGCCATCTAAAACATGTTTAAAAACTGGTAGTGAAATGTTTTACCTCACATGAACAATCCCTTGCTGTCTGATTGGTATACTTTTTTTACTTTTTGCTTCCCTTTTCCCCCCAGGAGATGTGACATGATCAGACCATGTCCCTGTATGGTCAGACACAGCCATTACACAGTACATAGCAGGGACACATTGATAAGATATTTTAAGCAAAGAAACGTTTTCTTTTTTTTTTTTTTTTACACACATCCAATTGTGTAAAATATTTGATTTCCAGGATCTATTGATTTACCCCTTCACGACCAAGGACATATATACACGTCCTTGGCCGTGTCTGTCCCTACAATGCGACCGGCCACTCACTGCATTAAAGCACTTCACACCAATGAAAATGCTTTTTACATTGGTCCTGTTACAGATGGCACCATTCAGCACTTCACACCAGTCAGTGTATAGACCCCAGTGACTCAGCAGTGGTCCCACCTGATGCGATTGGTCGTTCTGTGCGGACTGACCAATCACAGCCAAATTATTACATTCAAACTTCTGTTACCGCCCTGCACATCTCCATTCCAGTTACAATTGACATGCAGAGTGGTTGTATATTACCCCCTTGCTGCCATTTACTTGCTGAACCTTGTAGTTCTGCTGTGCTACTGATGTGCTTGCTCTAGTGCTGCTGGTTTGCTCCTTCTGTGCTGCAGCTGTAATTTTTAGAGAATCTCTGGCACATTCCTTCAGTTTCAGAAGGTAATGATCAAGGCCCTAATGTTTGGATGTTGGGAAGGAGCGGACCCCACTACCTCTGGAACTGAAGGTGCTCATGTTGTACCAGGGCAACATTTCCAAGATGAGGCCCCTAAACTGTCAAAAGAGGAAGGTTGCAAAAAGATTCCAGAGTGGGGATAAGGAATTACACCACTTGACATTGTGACACTGCCCCAAAAAACCTAGCCTATGCATAATAGAATATTTCAAAGTCTACCACTCATTCATGAACTACTACATTTATTTGTATACAACTCACATATGTCAACCTGATGTACTCTACACAAGTCATAAATGCCAACCTGATGTGCTATCCTCAACTAACATGTCAACCTGATGTACTCTACACAAGTCATAAATGCCAACCTGATGTGCTATCCTCAACTAACATACGCCAACCTGATGTACTCTACACAAGTCATAAATGCCAACCTGATGTGCTATCCTCAACTAACTTAGGCCAACCTGATGTACTCTACACAAGTCATAAATGCCAACCTCTATGTGCTCTCCACAAATAACATAGACAAACCTGATGTACTCTATACGACTCACATATTCCAACCTGATGTACTTTTACACAACTCACATATTCCAACTTGATGTATTCTACACAACTCACATATTCCAACACATTATAAAATTCAGATACAAGGGAAACGCTAGATCAATTCCAATATAGGGTCACCTGTAGGGGGGTTTCTACTGTTTTTCACCTCAAGGACTTTCTAAACGTGATATCACACCCGCAGACTATCACATCAAAGTCTGCATTCCAAAACATCACTCCTTGGTTTTGAAGTACAGCAGTGCGCCCACACAGTAGTTTTCCACCACATATGTGGTTATTGGCATACTCAGGAGTAATTGCACAACACATTTTGGGGTTCATTTTCTACTGCTGTCTTTGAGAAAATTAAAAAAATGTGAGGCTAAAGCAACATTTTTCTGGAAATGTTATTTGGGGTTTTTTTTCTTCATTTTCACAGCTCAACGTCCTAAACGTCTGTCACATGTGTGGTTTCAAGGTGCTGTCCATGCAGCTAGATAAATGCATTGAGAGATCTAGTTTCAAAACAGGGTCACTTTTAGGAGGTTTCCACTGTTTAGGGGCTCTTCAAATGTGACATGGCGTACGCTATCGATTCCAGACAATTTTGCGTTCTAAAAGTCTTCCGTTCCGAACCCTGCCATGCACCCAAACAGTGGTTTTCCACCAAATATGAGGTATCGACATACTCAGCAGAAAATGCACCGAAATGTCACTAAAAAACAATTTCAGAATCACTGAGCGTTCTGGTTATTACCACATACAGTGGGTACGGAAGGTATTCAGACATATTTACATTTTTCACTCTTTGTTTCATTGCAGTAATTTGGTAGATTAAAAAAGTTCTTTTTTTTTTTCTCAGAAATGTAGACATTTTTGAAAATGTATTAAACAAGAAAAACTGAAATATTGTAACTATTCAGACTCTTTGCTCAGTATTTAGTAGAAGCACCCTTTTGAGCTAGTACAGCCATCGTCTTGGGAGTCGTCTTGGGAATGATGCAACAAGTTTTTCACACCTGGATTTGGGGAACTTCTGCCATTCTTTCTTGCAGATCCTCTCCAGTTCCATCTGGTTGGATGGTGAACATTGGTAGACAGACATTTTCAGGTCTCTCCAGAGATGCTCAATTGGGTTTAAGTCAGGGCTCTGGCTGGGCCAGTCAAGAATGGTCACAAAGTTGTTCTGAAGCCACTCCTTTGTTATTTTAGCTGTGTGCTTAGGGTCATTGTCTTGTTGGAAGGAGAACCTTCAGCCAAGTCTGAGTTTCAGAGCACTCTAGAAGAAGTTTTCTTCCAGGATATCTCTGTACTTGGCCGCAATCATCTTCCTTCAATTGCAACCAGTCGTCCTGTCGCTGCAGCTAAAAAAAAAAACACCTCCATAGCATGATGCTGCCACCACGATGTTTCACTGTTGGGATGGTATTGGGCAGGTGATGAGCAGTGCCTGGTTTTATCCACACATACTGCTTAGAATAATCACCAAAAAGTTCTATCTTTGTCTCATTAGACAAGAGAATCTTATTTCTCATAGTCTGGGAGTTCTTCATGTGTTTTTTTTTGCAAACTCTATGCAGCTTTCATATGTCTTGCACAGAGGAGAGGCTTCCGTCGGGATACTCTGCCATAATGGCCCAACTGGTGGAGGGCTGCAGTGATAGTTGACTTTGTGGAACTTTCTCCCATCTCCCTACTGAATCTCTGGAGCCTCAGTCACAATGATCTTGGGGTTCTTCTTTACCTCTCTCACCAAAGCTCTTCTCCCACGATTGCTCAGTTTGGCTGGATGGCCAGGTCTAGGAAGAGTTCTGGTAGTCCCAAACTTCTTCCATTTAAGGATTATGGAGGCCACTGTGCTCTTAGGAACCTTGAGTACTGTAGAAATTCTTTTGTAACCATGGCCAGATCTGAGCCTTCCAACAATTCTGTCTCTGAGCTCCTTGAGCAGTTTCTTTTGACCTCATGATTCTCATTTGGTCTGACATGCACTGTGAGCTGTGAGGTCTTATATAGACAGGTGTGTGGCTTTCCAAATCAAGTCCTATCAGGTTAATTAAACACAGCTGGGCTCCAATGAAGGGGTAGAACCATCTCAAGGAGGATCACAAGGAAACTGACAGCATGTAACTTAAAAATGAGTGTGTGAGCAAAGGGTCTGAATACTTATGGCCATGTGATATTTCAGTTTTTCTTGTTTAATAAATTTGCAAACATTTCTGTTTTTTTTTCTGTCAAGATGGGGTGCAAGAGTGTACATTGAGAAGAAAATGAACTTTTTTGAATTTACCAAATAGCTGCAATGAAACAAAGAATGAATATTTAAAGGTGTTTAAATACTTTTCGTACTCACTGTATAGTGACACTGGTCTGAATTCTAAAATTTGGCGTTGCCAGGAAGGTGAAAACAGGCTTCGGTGGTAAAGAGTTAATCAGGCAAGATCGGCCTGTTTTGTTTCCTTTTTTGTTTTTTTTTTCTCCCTAGAGATCTTCTAAATTATCAGCAGTCCAACAACCTCCTTTGACTTCACAGTATAGCCAGATGATTTGTTGATGTGAAGCTACTATCATCTATCCATGATGAGTGCACGTGGATAGGCATAACGTCTTTCCTTTCTCACCTTTTCATTGGGGGACACAGACAGTGGGTATTATATCTCCAGGGGAGGCGTGACACTAGATTTGAAAAAGTGTTAGCGCCTCCTCCCACAGCATATACCCTAGCTAGGCAGGAAACTAGCTCAGTTTTTTTCTAGTGTCAGCAGGGAGGCTGACATGTCTGGCCTGAGCCCTACCAGGGTGCCTTAGGCCAGCTTATTTTGTTTTATTTTTTATTTAGTTTTTTCTTATTCAGTCTATTTTTGATTATGGGGCAATACCAGGGTGCCTTGCCACCCTCGTTCTCCCCGCTTACGGTCAGAGGAAACCTGGCGTGCACAAGCCGTCAGTCTTCCCTCGCGCCCAAGTGGTCGAGTCTGCGTACCCCTCCAGGCTCCCTGGAAGCACCTCACACCAAGGTAGCTCCAGAGGGCTAAGCAGAGCCGAGGACCTGCTTCAGCCTTGAGACGAAGATGCGTCCCTGAGAGCCCCGCATCCCCGGACCGACGCGTCTTCAGACGGCGCTAGGAGCAGGTAGGGAGACGACAAGTCCTCTGTCCCCTGCATCCAAACCGCCACCTGAAAAGGCGCCGGTGGGGCAACGCACGCCGTGATCCCGGGGAGCCTCATTAATTTGGCCCCCGGCGTCGGCCTGCATTCTAGCAACACCCACTCTCACTGCTCTGGAAGCCGCTCCCTCAGTCAGCAGCGGCTCTCCTTCTGATTGGTCCCAGGGCTGGGACTAAACGTGATGGCCAATCAGCCTCTGGGGGCCGTCTCTCTCCTCCATGCTGCCAGGAACGCTGGACGCTTTCCACATGGGGAGCAGACACGGGTGAGATTGCCTCCTTGGCTCTGCACTTCTGCAGCGCTATATACCGCTCTGCTCAGCGGTATATCGCTGTCTCTCTAGCGGTGTGTGCCTGCTTGCTAGCGGTGTAAATCAGCTGTTAGCGGTATATACTGACTCTGCCTGCAGGTATATGCCGACTGTTTGACAGTATATGCCATTTTGCTATTGGTATATACCGGCTGTGCATAGCAGTCACTTTATAATACTGCTAGTGGCTCCTCACTCATAGTAACAGCGGCATAACCCTATCCCTATAGGGCTGTAGGACTCTGTTGCTGACATGCGTAACCGCAAGGGTGATAAACCTTCCCAGGTGTCCTCTATGGACCTGTACTATGCCTGTACCACCTGTGGACGCTCGTTTTCTAATGGCCGAAGCTATCCACTATGCCGGGGCTGCGATGCCCCTACTACCGTGTCACAACAGACCCCATTGCCGGACCAGGATGCCGTGCAGTCTTTGGATTCTGCTCCGGCCACCGGCCAGGCAGCACCCTTGTCTGATGACTTAATTCCTGCATGGGCTCTTCTAATGTCTAAAAGGATAGAGGACCTTGCCGCTCAGATATCCCAGCCTTCCACAGGCTCCCACAGCCTTCCCCCAGCTCAGCTCCCTCAGAGGAGCCCGCCTGCTTCGTCTGGTCCCTCTTCCCCAGAACATGAAAAGGTTGTATCCAAAAGGCGCCATTGCGACCTCTACGCCTCATCCGACTCGGACGATGGTCAGTCTGACCGAGGTTCCGTGACTTTTAGTAGTCACGATTCTCAAGACTCTGACTCTGATTCAGATGTCCTTCCTGAGTCTAGGCATATAGAAGACACACTAATTTCGGCTATCAATCACTCTGTCGATTTCTGATCAGCCTCCGGACCCGACTTCTCAGTCGGCAATCAAGCGGGCCAAGAAGCCTCCTAAGTCCTTTGCCCAGGATCCGGTTTTTCGTTAAATTATATCTACACAGTTGGATCACCCTGATAGAAGGTTTAATAAAAAACCCTTCACTTCATTCGCTTATCCCTTTCTATATGAAATGGTTAAGACCTGGTCAGTACCCCCGTTGTGGATCCGCCAGTATCCAGACTGGCTAAACACACGGTCATGTCTGTTTCAGATAACGCGTCTCTCAAGGACTCGTCCGACCGCGCAGTTGATGCTGCGGTCAAATCTATTTTCCAGGCTTCGGGCTCCTCTCTTCGCCCCCTGTTTGCCTTGTCATGTGTCGCAAGAGCTATGGGTGTGTGGAGTAAGAACCTGCGCAGGATGCTTCGCTCCTGTAATATTCCTCCGGAGGCTTTTGAGATCTTTGATTTGTTCTCTCTAGCCTCTAATTATTTTCTTCATGGCTCCCTAGATGCAGCTAGTTTGTCAGCCCTAACAGCAGCCAATGCTGTCTTTGCCCGCAGAGTCCTTTTGGCTAAAAATATGGAACGCGGACAGTGCCTCCAAGAAATCCCTGTCCACACTCCCCTTGCATGGCCTTCGTCTGTTTGGAGAATCCTTGGACAAACTCATATCTGAGACGACGGGTGGTAAAAGTACCATTCTACCACATAAGCGGCCTGTACCCAGGAATTTTAAAAAAATCTTCTTGGCGCAGGCAGTCCTTTCGGCCTGCCCCCCAAAAACCATCAGCCCAAGGATCGTCCCAACGCTCAGATCGAGGATCCCACTCCAAGCAACCTAAACCCAAAGGACCTCGCCCTGTACAGGCCCCCTCAGCATGACGCCAGGTATCCCTCAGATCCGACTCCTGTTGGAGGGCGGCTTCTGCTTTTTCGGGATATCTGGCTAGACCACACTCACGATGCTTGGGTTCGAGAAATTGTCACCTCAGGTTACAAGATCGATTTTCATTCCCTGCCAGCTAACAAGTTTCTGCGTTCTCGTCTTCCAAAGTCCAAAACGCAAAGCCAGGCCTTATTTCAGGCCATAGCCTCTTTACAGAAGGCAAACGTTATCATTCCAGTGCCCCTGGAACAGCGCGGCAAAGGTTTCTATTCAAACCTTTTTGTCGTTCCCAAAAAAGATGGCTCTGTCCGCCCTATCTTGGACCTCAAAAAGCTGAACAGATCCGTATGAATTCGGACCTTCCGAATGGAATCATTGAGAGCAGTGCTAGACGCCATGGAACCGGGAGAATTCCTAGCTTCCATAGACATTCAAGATGCTTACACATTCCCATATGTGTATCTCATCAACGGTTCCTTCTTTTTGCCGTAGGACACCGTCATTTCCAATTCAGGGCCCTCCCCTCTGGGCTGGCCACTGCGCCTCGGGTCTTCACAAAGGTCATGGCGGCCTTCATGTCCATTTTACACCCCAGAGGCGTCCTGGTCGTTCCCTATTTGGACGACCTACTTGTCAAGGGGAGCTCTCTTCAAGTTTGCTCAGAAAGCGTGCAGATTTGCCTAGACACGCTGTCAAGGCTAGGGTGGCTTATCAACTTCAACAAGTCATCCCTCATTCCTCATCAGCGCATCACCTTTTTAGGTATGCTGATAGACACGGCTCAGTACCAAGTTGTTCTTCCAGAATACAAGAGGTCTTCCCTGATCCGGGCCGCCCAATCCCTCCGCTCCCGCCGTTACACATCCCTTCGGAATGGAATGAGAGTGTTAGGCAAGATGGTGGCAGTCATGGAAGCCGTGTCTTTTGCCCAATTCCATCTGCGCCCTCAACAATTCTCTAGACCGTTCAGTCTGCCTTTCACGGACTGCGCGCAGCTCCCTCTTCTGGTGGACTCAAGTATCATCCCTATCTCAAGGGAAGTCCTTCTGCCCTGTCAACTGGCAAGTAGTCACGACGGATGCCAGGATGATAGGCTGGGGGGCGGTGTTTCTCCGCCACACTGTTCACGGACGCTGGTCTCCTTCCGAGCGCTCCCTGCACATCAACGTTCTAGAGATCAGAGCCATATTTTTGGCCCTTCAGAACTTTTAGCCCTTACTATTGGGCCTCCCTGTTCGGATCCAGTCAGACAATGCTACGGCTGTGGCTTACATCCACCGTCAGGGAGGAACTCGCAGCAGGGCTGCGATGAAAGAAGTATCCAGGATTTTTCTTTGGGCAGAGATGCACATTCCCATTATTTCAGCTGTCCATATTCCGCTGGTAGACAACTGGGCCGCAGACCTTCTCAGCAGGCAAGGTCTAGCGGCAGGGGAATGGTCCCTCCGCGACGAAGTGTTCCATCAGATCACTCTTCGTTGGGGACTCCCAGATGTGGACCTCATGGCTTCTCGGATGAACGTCAAAATACATCCCTTCATATCCCGGTCGAGAGACCCGCTAGCAATCGGCTCCGACGCTCTAGTCTTTCCTTGGGCGCAGTTTCGCCTACCCTACATCTTCCCTCCGTTTCCCCTCATTCCGAGAGTAATCAAGAAAATCAAAGCGGAGGGAATCCCGGTGATCCTCGTGGCCCCGGATTGGCCCAGGAGAGCCTGGTACCCAGAGATTCTCCAACTTCTCGGCAACACTCCCTGGCGTCTCCCCGACCTCCCGGATCTTCTGTCGCAATGCCCAATATTCCACCAGAATACAGCACAGCTGCATTTGACGGCGTGGCGCTTGAATCCTTGATTCTAGCCAAGTCAGGTGTTTCTTCTAAGGTAGTTCATACCATGCTTATTGCTCGGAAGCCCTCATCCGCCAGTATCTATCACAGGACCTGGAAGACCTATCTTTCCTGGTGTGATCGTCATATCGGTCGCCCCTTGCCTTTTCAATCCCTAATGTTCTTGCCTTTCTGCAAGACGGTCTGGACTCGGGACTGGCTCTCAGTACCCTTAAGGGACAAGTTTCTGCCTTGTCAATATTCTTCCAGAAGCAGCTGGCTTCTCGTCCTCAAGTCCGTACCTTTCTTCAAGGGGTAGCGCATTTGGTCCCTCCTTATCGCTACCCCTTAGATCCCTGGGATCTGAATCTGGTTCTCGGAGCTCTTCAGCTTCCTCCTTTCGAACCTCTGAGAGAAATCTCTCTTCAACGACTGTCTTGGAAGGTTGCCTTTTTAGTCGCCATTACCTCTATCAGGCGAGTGTCCGAACTGGCGGCCCTTTCCTGTTGTTCACCTTACCTGATATTCCATCATGATAAGGTGGTCCTTCGGCCTTCCCCCGCCTTTCTTCCAAAGGTCGTATCTTCTTTCCACTTAAACGATGACATTGTGTTGCCGTCATTCTGCCCGGCCCCGGTCCACTCCGTTGAAAAAGTCCTTCACACTCTAGATCTCTTCGTCCTCTCAGAAGGACACAAAAAGGGCAACCAGGCTTCTAAATCCACGATCTCTCGATAGATCAGGACTGCCATCTGTTAGGCTTACAAAGCACGAGGTTTTGTTCCTCCTCAATCTGTGCGGGACCACTTTACGCGAGCAGTGGGTGCTTCCTGGGCTATCCGCCATCAGGCTTCGGCGGCCCAACTTTGCAAGGCCGCTACCTGGTCCAGTGTGCACACGTTTACAAAATTCTACACAGTGCATATGCATGCTTCCGCGGATGCTGCTCTTGGAAGACAAGTCCTTCAGGCGACAGTGGCCCATTTATAAGTGGCCACTGCTCGGTTTTTTGACAGTGTTTTGATATATGTTCACTGCAGTTGCAGTCGTTAGTCAGCTCTTAGTCTGATGTTATACACTGTTAATAGTTCAGTTCCCACCCAGGGACTGCTTTGGGACGTCCCACTGTCTGTGTCCCCCAATGAAAAGGCGAGAAAGGAAATTACATTTTTGTGTACTCACCGTAAAATGTCTTCCTTGGAGCCTTTCATTGGGGGACACAGCTCCCACCCTTGTGGTTTTGGTTGTCCTTCTCCTACTGCTTTTACACCAAACTGAGCTAGTTTCCTGCCTAGCTAGGGTATATGCTGTGGGAGGAGGAGCTAACACTTTTTCAAATCTAGTGTCAAGCTTCCCCTGGAGACATCATAATACCCACTGTCTGTGTCCCCCCCAATGAAAGGCTCCAAGGAAGACATTTTACGGTGAGTACACAAAAATGTCATTATTGGCTTGTAGCCTTGCATTTATTGTCATCTGCTCAAGATGACTTGAGCATGTACTGGAATAAGTTACCGTATTTTTCGGACTATAAGACGCACCGGACTATAAGACGCACCCTGGTTTTAGAGGAGGAAAATAGGAAAATAAAATTTTAAGCAAAAAATGTGGTCATGACACTGTTATGGGGCGAGGATCTGCTGCCTACAGTGTTATGGGGGTAATGTCCCCAAATTCTCTACTAAGGTGCCGCATCCTGGTAATGATCCTCCTGCCTTGTATATACAGTATATGTCCCTCATCCTGCTATATACCGTCATCCTGACATATGGCCGCATCCTGCTATATACTGGCATATGACCCCATCCTGCTCAGATATGACCCTATCCTGCTCAGATATGACCCTATCCTGCTCAGATATGACCCCATTCCTGCTCAGATATGACCCCATTCCTGCTCAGATATGACCCCATTCCTGCTCAGATATGACCCCATTCCTGCTCAGATATGACCCCATTCCTGCTCAGATATGACCCCATTCCTGCTCAGATATGACCCCATTCCTGCTCAGATATGACCCCATTCCTGCTCAGATATGACCCCATTCCTGCTCAGATATGACCCCATTCCTGCTCAGATATGACCCCATTCCTGCTCAGATATGACCCCATTCCTGCTCAGATATGACCCCATTCCTGCTCAGATATGACCCCATTCCTGCTCAGATATGACCCCATTCCTGCTCAGATATGACCCCATTCCTGCTCAGATATGACCCCATTCCTGCTCAGATATGACCCCATTCCTGCTCAGATATGACCCCATTCCTGCTCAGATATGACCCCATTCCTGCTCATATTATACACCCATCCTGGTGTATGGCCGTATCCTGTGGCACATAAAAAAAAATAAACGTTCATACTCACCTCACCTTACCTCACTCCCTGCAGCATCGCTCGTCCTCCCGTCTGTCAGCGGCAGCGCCGCTGAGAGGAGCCGTCCCCGTTACCCTGCTGCATCGCGATCATTTCCCGTGTCTGTGCCGGGCGGGTGTCTGCGTGTGGACACGTGCGCACAGCGATGACGTCATCGCTGTGCGCGCCGCTAGTCTCCACCCAGCCGACGGCACAGACATAGGAGATGATCGCGATGCAGCAGGGTAACTGGGACGGCTCCATTCAGCGGCGCTGACAGACGGGAGATTGCAGTGCTGCAGGGGAACGGTGAGTAATGTGTACTGATTCACTGCTCCCCGGGCTGATGATGATGCGCGGGGAGCAGTGAATATAGCCGCACATGATGACGCCAGGCTGTAGTTGCCAGGGGTGATCATGCGGGCTTTTTATCCCCCGCCCATCATCCCGCCCACCTGTCAGTGCCTGCTTCAGCACTGAGGGATGATGGGCGGGGGATGGGCATGCATATTAAATGAGCGGGGCCACGTGGTCACGGCAGGCTGCTACAGCCTGCTCGTGCCCCCGATGACCCGCTCCACCGCAGCACCCTGATTCCCCGCAGCCACATTCAGACCATAAGGCGCACCCCCCACTTTCCCCCAACATTTGGGGGGAAAAAAGTGCGTCTTATGGTCCGAAAAATACGGTAAGTTATATTGATAGTTCCCCTGCTCACATAACAAATTGTTTACAGTGATTTGATTGCAGTTATTTAAGGGTGTGCAACTAAATATTAAGTTGAAGGTGCCACCAATTTTTTATTGCCCATTTTTGAGGATTTGTGGGAAATTATGTCCAATTTTCCTTTTTTTATTGTTGTTACAATACACAGGAAATAAACCTGTAACTGCAATAATTTTCTGGGAGAAATATTTCATTTTCTGGAACAATTTCAAGGGTGCCAACACTTTCGGCCATTACTGTATATCCGTACTTCGTAAGTTAGGCAATGTAAAAACACAAAAGAAGAAATCCTCATGTTTTGCCCCTTGCATTATAGATGATCAGCCTGTGATATGAAGGTATTCGCTTCTCTTCTCTACAGAAGACATATCACGGCAGATCTTTAGTAAGTCCCACATCAATACAGAAGATCTCTATTTTACTAACCTTGCCTGCCACCTGGTACCTTGTTTGGCCCTGTGGAATAGATATATCCATGTGTAAAGACAATTCCAAGAACTACCTCTAATAATTTGTATATGTTGATGCACCTAGAAGCACAACATGATGACTCTGCATGTGCCCCCTAGGGTTATGTACACATGTACTAATGAGGCGAATGTAACATTTAGAAAACCTTGCACAATGCTTACATTACTTAGCACCGTAAAAAAAAAAAAAAATGTGATGAAACGTTCTACTTATAAATTGACAAATTGACCTAGAGGGACTTGATCTGTGTTTATTTAAAGGTATTTGGATGTCTAGATGACATATAGCTAATAGTCTTTGATCATTTTAAAGCACCCACATTTCCATCGTGTTGCATAACCAGCTATGATAAATTGATAACGCACCTTTCAACCGTTACGCTACCCACTTTTCTTAGCGAAGTAGAGCAACAGTAGTCAATAAATGAAAATACAGTGCCACAACTAGTTGACGAGACACTAAGGCTTCCGTTTCATCTTAGCTGCTTTGCCTTTTGATTCTATCTACTTTCATGCTGCGTCAACACTTCTCGGACAGTGATTTATTAACACCCATTGGTACAATCTGGTTTCATTAGGCTAGGACTTCATGGTAATTTGGCGCTTGACCCGTCACACAGCCAAATGTCCATTTCATGATGGTGTGTTGGGTTCTAATCGGAAATCCGGCAAGGTTATATCTGGCATTTTGTGGGTGGCAACAGGATAATATTCACTTTAAAGGGAATCTGTCAGTAGGATCAATCCTCCTAAGCCGTCTACTTGGGCATATAGGTCATAGAAAGTTGAATAAAATGATGCCTTGATACCTGCAATCCAATGTCTTATTCCTGAGAAATGCACAGTTTCTTAATATGTAAATGACCTGTTAAGATCTATGGGTTCTACATAGCTCCCCCTGAGAATCTGCTCGAAAAGCTTATTTTAACCATTTCACAATCCTTGACATGCAGACAGAAAGTTGAAAGAATGGCCAGGCACTGCAGGCTCAGGTGTGTACTTACAAGCATATGGTTCATGTGGATCCCGGATCTCCAGCCTGTTCCAGTGGTGCTCTGCCAGAATATAGGAATCCAATAGAGACTATAAGGAAGGAGGAAAAGCGGCACTTTACTGAAGAACAATTGCAGTATATTTATTGCGCAAAATACAGCACCATTACAGCATAGATGGGGAGGGGGGGAGTGCAGGAACGCCGGATGACGGCCGTTTCGCACCGTAACAAGTGCTTCCACAGATCCGAAACGTAATTGTGCTGTATTTTGGGCAATAAATATACTGCAATTGTTCTTCAGTGAAGTGCCGCTTTTCCGCCTTCCTTAAAGTCACAACCCTTGACATACCTATACTTCATGGTCGGAGAGGGGTTCCCGACTAATGACTTAGAAGTACATTATGGCAATTTCAAGGGGCACAGGAGCGGTGCCAGCTGTTTAACACCCTAAATGCCATGATCAATATCGATCATAACATTTAGGAGGCTGTTAGAGGAAGGGCGCTCCCTCTCCTGTCCAATTGGTGCCCCTGCGATGTCATCATGTGGGCCCGATCGATGCCATGACAACCCGAGGTTGTCATGACCTCTTTGTCAGCCCTTTACAGCAAGCCTATTAGACTATGCCAGTAGCATGGTCTAAGAGGCTTATTTCAGTGTAGCACTGACTGGTATAATGCATTGCAACGCTATTACATTGAAATGAATTATATCAGCATAAAAAAAATCACAAAGAAAATAAATTGAAGAACAAATATGACTATATGTAGAAACAAAAATAAACACAAGAAGTACACATTTGTATCGCCATGTCCGGAACAACCACACCTATAAAACTGTCACACTATTTAACCCCTTCAGTGAACACCGTAGGTGAACACCATAAAAACTAAATACAAAATGTGGCAACTGCTTTTTCATTAAAACAGCCAAACAAAATGTGAAATAAAATGCAATCAAAAAGATAGATGTAAATAAAAATGGCAGCATTAAAATGTCATGTTGTCCGGCAAAAACAAACCACCAAACGGCTCCATCAGCAAAAAAAAAAAGTTATAGCCCTCAGAATACATTAATGCAAAAAACATTCTTTTTTTTTTTCTATAAAAGTTTCCGAAAAATAAAGCTGTCTTATCACTTTTACCCCACACTGAACAGCATTAAACAAAAAAAGATTTCCTGAATTGCTGTTTTTAATGTTTTTTTTTTCTGCCTATTAAAAATCAGATTAGAAAGCGATTAAAAAAAACCCCAAATCAGTATTTGCCCAAAAATGGTACTAATAAAAACGTGAACTCGTCCCTCAAGAAAACAAGCCCTCACTTGACTCTTTTGGCAGAAATACTGAAAAAGTTTAGCTCTCAAAATATGGCAATGCAAAAACTTTTTTTTTTGTAAATACAAAAACCTAAATCTGGTATCGCTTTAGTCACACAGACCCCAATAATAAAGTAATCTAGTCATTTATACTGCACAAGGAATGGTGTTAAAAAAAAAATAAAACTAATTATTGACCTGATTTTAATTTGTTCATCCTGCCAAAGATTGCAGTATGGTGTGGCTTACATTTATCCTGTTCTCTATGCTGAGCACTTACACCTGTTTTTCCGTGTAAATCTCTGTAATACGTGATTCAGGTGTGCCGCCCCTGCAGCGGTCAAACCGCTCGGGGGTTGCTGCTGTTGTGGCTCGAGGGTCTACGGACCTGGGGGCTCACGGCCACTCTCAAATGAAAAGGGGGCTATTTACAGGGGGAGAGAGTTTGTGATGCCACCCGTGGCTCGCGGTAAATGGGAGTGCCCGGGGGAGAGAGTGGGGGCAGCCAGATGACTTTTCCCTACACGGTTAGGGGAGGCCCCGGGACTCTGGGATGGTGGAACGCTGGTGCAGGGGAGCGCATGGCTAGTGAAAGGTAAGGAAGGACCATGTACTCACTCAGGCTGCGTCGGTGATGGAAAGAAGACTCTGACAACAAGGTAAACTAAGTCTCTGGGTGCCGCTATTCTCTTGGGGGAGCCCGTCCGGGTATCCGTCCCCTATAGTACTGCCGGGTGGTTCGGAGCCTGCCTTCGTGCACAAATTAGAAGTGTTCTGGTGGCCCATTGGCGTAAAGCTGTCGGGCCCCGCTGTTGGTAGTGGAGCTGTGCTCTCAAGGGCTCACGCTTGGGATTTTTGCGGGCTACAAGGGTTGGAAAGCCCTATCCCCCTCGTTGCGCTTGTGCCCCTGATCTATGAGCTTCTTGTGGACAGTCCTTAAAGTCACTATCCTATACAGGTTAATTGCCGGGTTGCCTGAAGCTACTTCCCGACCTAGGGTCCAGTACCCCGCCGTGCTTTCGGCCCCCGGACCGGTTATTAGACTCCAGCTGCTGACCGTCCTCCATGACCAGGTCTAGGCATCCGGACTCAATACCCTGCGACCGGGTCTCCAACTTCTCCAGGCCCAGACCACCGTCTGCGACCCAACCTGTAACACCCAGGGAGCCACATACTCCCTAACTCCTCACTCTTCGAGAGCTACCACTGTTCTGTCCTCTACTTCCCTCTCACCAGTCTGCCTGACCCCTAGGTGGGCGGCCCTATTCCAGCTCAGCAGCTTACTCGTGTGTCTGACAGGGTGTGGTGTGAGGTGTGGTTGGGATTTGGATGCGGATGGAGGCAGTACTATAGGTTGGGAACCCTGAACTATGGGGGGTTGATTCCTGCACTAAGTGGTAAAGAGCGTGCAGTACCCTGTGACGCCCTGACTAGTCCAGGGGCGTCAGAGACAATGCCCCTAATGGAAGATTCCCTATAAAGAGGCAGATGGAGACAGTCTGGCCTACGATCTAGCGGTTTTCCTCTATTTGGACGTGCGCAAAAGCGCGGTTTGTGCACCTATGAAAAACCAAAAACACTAAACCGAGACTTAATGGAGTCCGAAGTAACTCCGCCTGCCTCATTAGTGAATGGATCCGTCGGGGGTTTCATCTGAATCATGTGTTTCAGATATATAGATGGAATCCCCAATGTAAGCGCTCAGCATAGAGCACCGGATACATGTGAAGTAATCCAAAATGTTCTGTACCCCAAAATGTCACCATTACAAGCTTCAACTCAACCCACAAAAAACAAGTCCCCACTCAGATCTGTCACCTAGTAACATAAATATAGGTGGTGTCCGAGTTACTGGTAGCACAAAAGCTCTGGAAAAACGACATGGCTCTCACCAAAAGAAACCTAGTGAAATCTGTGCTCCTAAATACAAATGACCCCGCCCCCCTTTTCCCTTTTGAGCCCCACAATGTGCCTAATCTACAGTTAACATCCAGCGTGTTTGACATTAACATAGTATGGAAACCCTACTTCTGGCTTCAGAATTGGGTGCTGCAATGTATTGGGCAATACAACGGCAGATTTGCAATTTTCAGTCTGCAACTTCCAATGTATGTTTTATTTCTGGAAAATGCCAATAGCGTAAAAATAAGTCACTATGCCCATAGAATTTACACTCCTCTGGTTATTTATCTAATAAGGGGTTACTTGGGGTTGAGCGGGGGAGGCTTTCCACTATTTAGGCACATTAGAGGTTCTGCAAGTGAAGTCCCCAAACTATTCTTAAAAAATCTACACCACAAAAGTCAAGTATTGCTCCTTCCCTCTCATCCCTGCCATGTGGCCACACAGTGCTGTACAGCCTCATATGGGGTATTGCCACGCTCAGCAAAAATTGTGTCACAAATACTGGGGTGTTTTTTTTAGCCATTTCCCGTTCTGAAAGTAAAAAATATGGGGTTAAAACAGTATTTTAGTAATAAAAATGCAATTATTAGTTCTTCACCACATAATGGTGTAAAATTCTGTGACACACCTGTGGTGTCAATATCCTCACATCATCAGTAGATGAATGCACTGAGGGGTGTACTTTGTAAAATAGGGTTACTTAAAGGGGTCTGCTTTTATTAGGACTCTGCCAATGTGACAATGCACACCTATATCATTCCAACTAAATCTGAACTCCGATATGGTCTTCCTTCTTTTCTGAGCTTTGCACTGTGCCAAAAAAGTAGTTTTCAATCACATATGGGGTATTAGCACACTCAAGAGAAATTGTGCAACAAATTGCTTGGTCCATTTTCTCTATTACCCATTTTGAAAAATAAAACTTTGGGGGTAAAGCAACACTGTAGTGGATTTTTTTTTTTTTTTCACAGGTCAATGTTCTACAAATCTGTGAATCATCTAAGGGTTAAAAATACTCACTGCACCCTTAGATGAATTCCTTGAGAGATGTGGTTTCTAAAATGGATTCACTTGTGGGGGTTTCTGCGGTTTTGACCTGTCGGGGAATCCATTGTGACAGAAAGTCCACAATCTATTCTAGGCGCTTCAAAATTTAAATCTCACTCTGTCCCTTCCAAGTCCTCCTGTGTGCCCAAACAGCAGTTTTCCACCACATATGGGGTATCCGTTCTCAGGAGAAATTGTACAAGAAGTTTGTATGGGCCACTTTCTCCTTTTACACATGTGAAAATGTGAACTTTTATTGTGGGAAAAATGTATTTTTTTCACTTTTACGGCTCAATGTTATAAAATTCTATGAAGCACTTGTGGGTTCATGGTGCTCACCACACATCTACATAAATTTGTTGAGGTGTCTAGTTTACAAAATGTAGGACTTGAGGGGGTGTTCACTATTAAGTCACATCAGGGGATCTCCTAACACAACATGGCATTGACTATCTATTCCAGACAATTTTTTGCTCCAAGATTCAAATGGCGCTCTCTCTTCCGAGCCCTGCCAAGCACCAAAACAGTAGTTTTCCACCACATATGAGGTATCCCTGTACTGAGGGTAAATTGCACAACAAATTGTATGGTCCATTTTCTCCTGTTATCCTTGTGAAAATGAGAGATTTGAGGTTTAAGCTATATTTGTGTGGTGAAAAAGTTTTTTCCTTCCATATTGCTTTAGTTCCTTTGAAGCACCTGAAGGATTAATAAATTATTGAATGTGGTTTTGAGCACTTTGAGGGGTCTAGATTTTAGAATTGGATAAGCTTTTAACCCTTTGTAACTTCCTAACAATTTTTTTCCCACAAATGTGCTTATGTAAAGTAGACATGTGTCAAATGTTATTTAAATTATTGATTGTATGAGAATTATCTGGTTTAAGGACATAAATATTCACTGTTTGAAAAATTTGGAAATTTTGCATATTTATCAAATTTTCAATATTTTTTATAAATTAACACAAATCATTTTGACCAAAATGAAGTACAAAGTGTAATGAAAAAAAAAACAGTCTTAGATTCACTGGGAAATATTCATACGTTCCAGAATTATTACCTTATAAAATTACTCTGGTCAGAATTGTAAAAATTGGCTTGGTCAGGAAGGGGAAAAGCAGTTCCTGGGTGAAGAGATTAAATGCAAAGGGGAATTACTAGTGTGAGACATGTTATGACTGACAGTTTGATCCGCTAATCTACATGTCTCTCACTAGTAACTAGACCTGTAGATCAGGATAGCAAAGTGTAATTCAAAATTATATCTGTATCCAGCCCATAGAGATTAACAGCTCATTTACATATTAAGAAACATATGGATTTCTGTGGAATAAGACATCTGATCGCAGATCTCAAGGTATCATTTTATTCAGTCTCCTATGACCTACATGCCCATGTAGATGGTTTAGGAGGGTTGATTCTATGACAGACTCCTTTTTATTTATGTTTCGTTGTAGCATTGCCAAGAGTTTGTGGCCTAGTGTAGCTTCATCTGCAGTCTTCTGGAGAACAAAGGGATTCACAGTCAGTTGTGTACATTAAAGTTGTCTCATAGAAAAGAAGGTAATTTCTTGGGTACATTTCAGTGCTCCTTTCCACTGCAAAAGTGTTCAGATGTATATTTTTTTATGTTGCTGCATATGTCTACTGATAACACGACTGCTCTTTGACCCTTGCTCAAAAGCTTCTGAACAAATAACCTTGTTTCATATGAATGCTGCATTTTCTCTTCTAGAAATGGTGGACTTCTCAAATTTTGTTAATGGGCGAGATGTAAAGTATACATTGTCCAACTAAAAATTTCTGGATTTGAGAATTCCTCATATTCTTAAGATTTTCAAATGTGGTGCCTTTTACAGTCTGATTCTTCTGATTCCAGCTCGGAGGCTTACTATAAAGCATGATCTTACTCGAGTTGAGTCGACTCAAGTAAAGAGCACTCGACCATTGTAATGTTCACTCATCATTCCGCATATCGCGCATGGTAGTGCTCGCCCCTCACTAATAGTGACTGATTAGCGGCTGTCCGAGTAGTGAACAACCCCTTTTATTAGTATATGTGTGTCTGTGAGTTGAGACCTGGCTAGGAACATTGTGGTGAGTCAAAAAGTTAGGAACCATCCAAAGTAAATATAATTAAAACCCACACGTTGATTCTGGTGGATAATTATTCATCACAGCCTTAATATAATATTAAAAGATATAATCATAATTACTGTAAAGAACTTTGTACTTCAATAACCATAAAAGCTCACTAAACGCAGCTTAGCAAAACACGCAAAAGCCTGGTAGACATCTAAACTATGTCCCTTTTGTTACCTGAAGGACTAACCCAAAGGCCTTGAAAAGCTATATCCTAAGGGCGGGACGGCGGGTCATCTTCAGGTAGGAACGCTGACAGTCGGACACAGACCCGTCAGTGCTGCCACCTTTAGGCTATGTTCACACACTGCGTTTTTTACCTGCGTTTTTGGTCCGTTTTTGCTGCAGAAATTTCTTGAGAAATTCTTGTAACCTTTCTGCAGACATTCCCCAGCAAAACCTATGGCAAAAAAATTAGCTGTGCACACACTGCGTTTTTTTCTTCAGAAAATTCTTTCAGTAGATTTTCTTAAGAAAAAGAATGAGCATGTCACTTCTTTTCTGCAGCTAACTGCGTTATTTCACTCTATTGACTGTAATGTAATCATGAAATAGCGCAGGTATAACGCAGGTAGCAAGTGATGTGCGCTATTCCTGCGTTATACCTGCGTTATTCCCACGTTATTTCGCGTTTTCAAGACATAGTGTACTTCCCTGCACTGCGTTTTACAGGGAAGTGAAGTCACTAGGACAGGCAGAGGAAGAAGAAGAGAAAAAAAATAGCGTGGGCTCCGCTGTATTTTTACCTTCCATCCGGGTAAACACATAGCGGCGGCCCGGTATTCTCAGGCTGGGGAGAGCGAGGGACAGGGTTAATGCCCCCTCCCCCTCCCGCAGCCGAGAATATCAGCCGCAGCTGCCCCGGGACTGTCGCATCCATTATGCGACAATCCCGGCGTGTTACCGGCTCTTCCAGATGCCGTGATGCTGGGGCAATCCAGGTAATATGGAGTTAACGGCAACTAATAGCTGCCGCTAAGTCCAAGATTAGTGATGGCAGCGTCTATGACACGCCGTCACTAATCTGAAAGTGAAAGTAAAGAAACACACCGAAAAATCCTTTATTTTGAATAAAAGACAAAAAGCCCCTCTTTCTCCAGTGTATTAACCCCTCCCAGACACAGCTCCGACGTAATCCACAGCGATGTCCCCCGGCGCTTCCAGCCCTGCTCCAGCCGCGTGTGACAGTTCTCCACGGGTCAGTGAGCGACTGCTGAATGCGGCTCCTGAGCGTGGCCGCGGGTAACTTCAGGACATTTCTCACGGCCGGTGATGTGAACACACTACCGGCCATGAAGTGCAGTGTGTGGGGGGAAACATCATAAATAAAGCTGGAATATCTATCCCTCTATTATCTATCTATGTATCTATCTATCTATCCCTCTATTATCTATCTATCTATCCATCTATCTATCCCTCTATCTATCTATCCCTCTATTATCTATCCATCTATCTATCCCTCTATCTATCCCTCTATTATCTATCTATGTATCTATCTATCCATCCCTCTATCTATCTATCTATCTATCTATCTATCTATCTATCCCTCTATCTATCCCTCTATCTATCCCTCTATTATCCTATCTATCTATTCCTCTATCTATCCCTCTATTATCCTATCTATCCATCTATCTATCTATACCCCTAAATATCTATCTATTATCTATCTATATCTATCTATTATCTATCTTTCTATATTATCTGTCTATCTTTCTATATTATCTATCCTTCTGTCGATCTATCATCTATCTGTCTATCTATCTATCTATCCCTCTATCCATCTATCTTATCTATCTATACCCCTAAATATCTATCTATTATCTATCTATTATCTAGCTATCTATTATCTATCTATACCCCTAAATATCTATTATCTATCTATATCCCTCTATCTATTATCTATCTATATCCCTCTATCTATTATCTATATCTATCCCTCTATACTCTATCTATTCCCCTAAATATCTATATCTATCTATCTATCTATCATATATCTATCTCTGTATTATCTATTTTTTTTTTTTTTATTTTCAATGTGCTTTATTGCTGTTAAGGCATTAAAAAACGCAGGGACCAACATGAAAGAAAACGCACCAAAAACGCATCAAAAACGCACCTGCATTATTGGTGCGTTTTTTAACGCAGGTGCGCTAATCCTTCACTCAAGAAATTTCTTAAGAAAAATCATTTTTCTAGTGTGAACATAGCCTTAATCCTGTGCCACTCCATGCTTACCAATACCTTATACCAATCAGAGATCCTCCCCCAGCAATGATCTGCAACTGGCCCATTTCTTAACCAATCACCACAACGTGGCAAGTTTGCCCAGGGTATGGAAACCAGAACTGCGGTAAATCTCCCACCAATTAACCCTTTCAGTAACGGAACACATGGTGTATAGTAATGCCTTGTTTTCTCCTCCTAAAAGGTTCGGGGACCATCATTTGCTGCAGAATTGCTAATAAAGCAGAAGTATTACTCACCCACTCCAGGCCCAGTGCTGACTCTCCACCGCAGCCCAGGTCTCTGTTTGCCTGCAGTGCTAAAATCGCGTCATCAACGCTGCAGCCAATCAGTGAGCTCAGCGGGTAATCACATCTGCCTGTGTAAATGGGATGACTTGCTGCTCATTTTTTTTGCCTGACAATCACATAGGAGCAGATTGAATGTTTACCACATTTAGAAGGCAGTCCCCACAAAAAACGAACCGATGTATCAAAACAAGCAAGATGCAGAAAGTTGGAGACAGATACAGTTGCTTCACCTTTACTTGCACTGTGCTTCCATATAGCATCAGCATATAGCGATCTTTGGCCACGTGTCCTGTGTCTCAGCCAAAGCCTCGAACTAGATGCACACATCCGTGAGTGTTACTACTGAAAAAACCCAAAAAGGTCAGTTTTTCTCATTTTCTCAGATGTAATTTCAGTCGTTGCCCTGTTACACCAGAGGTTTTTGGGAGATATTTTTCTCTAATTCCTCTATCAGTCCTTCCACTGAAGGACAGTGAGATCATTTGACAAAAAAATATATATATATATATATATATATATATATATATATATATATATATATTAAGGCACCACTTTGGCATTTTTTTTTTTAATATTTTTTCTCTTTGACTATTTTTCCCTGCCCCAAGAAATAAACTTACCAGCTGCCCTTCTGCATCTGTTCTCATCGCCTTCTGCTAGTTATGACCTGTCCAATAGCTCCAGTGTTTACTGTGCGAGTCGGGGACTAATAAATGTTAGCTTATAAGAGCCAGAACGAGGATCTCCGATTTAAAGGGAATCTGTCAATAGGTTTTTGCTACCAAATCTGAGAGCAGCATCATGTAGGTAAAGAGACCCTGAATCCAACAGTGTATCAGATAAATTACTGGGTGAAGCAAGAATTTAAATTCAGGAACACCGCAGAGCTGACTCTCAATAGAGATTGTGCATTGACTGTGAGATGTGTAGGACTGCTGTGCGCCTTAAATTCTAGCCCTGTAATGGTAATCAACACTTAAGTTTATGTAAACAATTGCACACACACTGATAAGAGAAGCACAGTTGCTTTTTATTTTTTTACCCTTACAGCATGCGGTCCTCAGCTTTCATGGCAAAAACCTGCTGACCGATTACCTTTTTAAATTGAGAACTTTTGATGGTTATATTTGACTTCGTCAGTCAGAAGCTACTGTCACAAAATGGCGGATTGGGACCGGAGAGGCGCTGGAAAGGGCAGAAGACTCTGGCTGTTAAGTATATTATTAGGGCAAGGAAAATGCATTAGTGATGCCACTCTGGCCGTGAAATAGATA